>NC_056728.1:264160102-264460102 GCF_019279795.1 Protopterus annectens
GGGCAATATATGACACATGTGGGGGTAAACACCTTGGATGGGGAGGGGTGTTTGGAAGTCGGAAGCCCATGAGCCCCCTAGTGTAAACAGTGGGACTGAGGTCCCCACCCATGGGCAGTCACCACTACACCATCACAGCCCCGAAGGTGTCTGTGCTGAGGGCTGAGTAGGAGGGGCAGGCTGACCCTCTAGTTGTGCCATGCAGCCCTTAAGCTGGCGTAGCAGATCTCCAAACTCCCTGCGGAGCTCTGTACGCACCGGACCCTGGACCTGACGACGGGTGACAGTATCTTGTCTGCTCCTGCTCCAGGGGGGGGTGAGCTCCATCCCCTGAGGTGGTTCCAGCAGAAGATGGTGCAGGACCAGCGGACAGGGAGGTCCTGGGGTGGGCTCCAGATGTGCTGGTGCCCAGTGTCATGGCCAGATGAGGTGGAAGAGGTGGGTCCGCTGGGACCGGCCTTCCCAAACGTGCTATAGTGTTGCAATTTTAAAACATATGTGGGTTAGTAATAGTCAACACATTCCAGGATTAGGTATAACAGCATGCATAGATATTCACTTTAACCCGAAACACCAGATATGGAACAGTTGCATAGCGAACAGAACACATGCATATATGGAACCACAGTGGTCATTACAACAGCATGCAGGTACATTGATGGCAACATGCCACCAATGTGGGAGTATTTCAACATGGCACAAGCATAGAACACATTTCAATATTTATCAAACAATGGGACATATGTCACAACAGTAGATTTGATAGTGCACATACTGATTGAGTTGTGTATTTAGTTCATTGTTGCAGATATGGTGGGGGGGGATAAAGATGTCAATTAACAACTTGTATATCCCTGTAGTTCTCATTACTTTCCTAGTCAGTGCTGTGATCTGTACCTTACAGGTATTATTACACTACCCTATGGCCTTAGTTTGGACAGTGGTATGGATGTAGGCAACTATATACATGAACTGTGTTTTACCTGTGGTATACACCTCTTACCTGGTATACCTGTGGAGGTATTGTTTGTTAACACTAGCTGACTGTTTCTATGCATATTCCCATATTCCAGGTTGATGTTATGCACATACCTCTCCATCTCTCATTGCACACACTCTGGGCATGTCTTGACAACCTGCAGGTGAAACCAGGACATATTTTGACTATTGCCCTCATAAACCTTTGGTGAGTTGTACAATGACACGTTTGTTTTCATAGACATTTTCCAAATATTTACTGACCTCACAGTCAGTTATATAACATTAAATGCTGCCTACATGTCAGAGATTAGCACGCTAATATGTCAGGTGGACAGGGTAAAAGCCAGCAGATATGGGCCAATTCTCTGGACATTCCAGACAGATCTGTACAGTCGAGGGGTAGGATTCTGCAAACAGCTTACTACCACTCCCAGGTTTCGAACCATGGCTGTGTGTGCTAAAATAAAACAGTGTGCATCACAGTTAGGTGTGCTATATAGATATTTGCTGTGTATCTTTTCTCTGAATTCTTTCTATAAATCTGCCATGGTTTTACAATCTGACCTTGTAATTACAATACTCTTATACAGGGCTTCCTAGACAGTTTTATTATGTAGCACTGTGTGGATGACAGTGATGAGTAATACCTTATTAGTCAGAGATACTGCAACACTAACACTGCTATGCAATACCAGACTAAACAGTACCAGTCCAAGATTTCAGTCTTTTATTTTTAGGCACAGTTTTCACATCTGACAGACCTGTGGGGGGAATGTTTGTTAACACTACCTGAATGCTGTCACAGATATTACCAGATTCCACATTATTATTATGCACATACGTCTTACTCTGTTACTGCACGCACTCTGGTCATAGCTTCACAACATGGGGGTGGAGTTGGAACATACTTTGCTTATTACTCTCATAACCCTTTGGTGAGTTGCTAGAGTGACAGGTTTGTTCTTATGGATATATTTCTGACAGTTATGATGTCTGACAATCAGTTGTATGTCATTTGCTGCCTAAACTTCTGGGTTCATCCCACTGATTTGCCAGGGGGGCAGGGTGACAGGCAGGGGACTTACACCAATTATCTGGACTTTCTGACAATATCTGTACAGTTGTGGGGTATGATTCTGCATACAGCTTACTACCACTCCCAGGATTTGAACAATGGCTGTGTGTGCTAAAAATACAACACTTCATGTCTCAGTTGAGTGCGCTATTTGGATTATGTTTTCTATATTTTCACTGTTTTCTGTCTAAGTCTCTCTCAGTTGTACAATATGACCTCTTGTGATTACAACAGTCATATACAGACATTCCTAAACATTTTATTTATGCAGCACAGTGTGGGTAACAGTGCTTAATACAACATTACTATTAAGAGTTTGCAACACTACATTACCATATGACAACAGAGTAAACACAAGCAGCCCAGCAGTTAGATCTTTATTGTCAGGCTGTTATCCTTTTATTTACATACAACCTATATGAGACTCTTCCTGCCATATTATCTGGTTTATTCAGTACATGCCATACACAATGCAGGTTTTATACTGGCAATTAACTTTCTACTACTTTTATATTTATTTCTTACAACAGTACATGCAAGATTATTACTAACCTGCCTTGTGACTCAACCTCTGCAATCTACAGGCATGGGCTTCCTGGTTCACAACCCACTCAGCTGCCACTGTTAAAGACATAAGAGGAATATTTAGCCATACCTATCCATAATATTCGTGAGCTGGAAATTATTAAACAGGTAGTAGACTGATACTTACACACAGCTGGGACATCACCCGTCTGCCTAGCCTCTTGGTTCCACTGATCCAAGAGCTCCCTATTTCTCTGTTTCAGGTCAGCATAGTGATGCCTGACCTGCTCACCAGTTCGAGGCATGCCAGTGACACTGGTGAGGTCACGGGCGAGATGGTCCCAGGCTTGTGCTTTATATTAGGAACCCTGGTACTGGCCCTGCAGCAGTCTCTGGTCATGGTCTTTAACAAAGAGTCCTGCCATGACTTTGGACTCCTGGATGCCCCAGCACTGCACGTGGAAGCACACTCATTCACCCACGCCAGTCATAGTGCCCACAGGAGGAAGCTGCAACCAGTTATGAGATGTATTCCCACCTGTGGGGGGTTAAATAGGGCCACATTCCCACACTTTGCTGTAATTGGATGGTTTTGAAAATGCTAAGCTATGGGCAAACCTGCTTATCTAAGGTTGGCATTGCTTAAAGGGGTATACCAATGGGCAAACTGATTTAGCTGGACTACAGATTGCTTACACCTAGTAAGCATGGGTGTTCAATGCTTATCATTGCTTAATGTTTAATTTGCACACTATTTGCTGTTTGGCATTGATTTATCATTCATTACATGTTACACATGTGTTTGGTATCCATGATTCATGTGTACATACTATGGGGTCCTTGTGTTTATTGGGAGATTTCAACACTTTATTACAATGACACCTCACATCTGGACTTAATGCAGTACTCCAGTTCACATATTTATGTTATGTAGTAGGTTATACAACATAAAACTGTATATAGATTCCTTTCACATGTTAATTTTGATTTTCCTATTGTGAGGATCTGTTTCGTGATACCTCAATCTTATATACTGCTGTGATGGCTTACTGGTTAACTACTGTGGCTGTAGTGTACATGGTCCTGGGTTCAAGACCTGCAAGGGCTGTTTGCTTTGTTGCTGGGCAGAACAGCGGCTGTTGGATACAGAGTGAGTAAGGTACTTTTAAGCAATTGTAAGCAGGTTTGCACGGGTTTATGCAACGGTAAGCAATGCTAACTTCCGGTTAAATATGCTTACAGAGAGTTAGTTAGCTTCAATATTGCTTAACCTGTGTGCGCATTGCTTATTCCCGAGCAAACAGGCTTATACCCACTTACTACTGCTTACAAGTGCTTACTCCCGCTTACCCCTGCACTAATTTAGACAGAAATGTAACATGGCTCTTGGGAAGGTGGTGGATTTGGACACTCTATGGATTTATCATTCATTACACATTATACCTTTGATTTGTATCCCTGATTCATGTGTACATATACTGTATGAGGCACTTGTATTTATCTGTGGATTTTACAACATTATTACAATGACACCTCACATCTGCATTTAATGCAGTACTCCAGTTTACAAATATGTGTTATTTAATAGGTTATACAGCAAAAAATATTGTTCATAAAGTGATTTGACATGGAAAATTTAATTTATTAGAGTGAGAATTGACCCAGGGATGACTGCTCATAAGGTGAATGCTCTGTCCACTACACTACTGCAGAACTGCTTCAGTTGCATGTATCTTGATATGTATCTTCTTGTGCCATTTAAGCTACAGTATGCATAGCTAAGCAATGGGCAAACCTGCATACCTATGGTTAAATTTAATCTGTTTGATAAAAAAAGTGTTTAGATTATTATATTTTAAATATTGCTCTTATAAACTTGGGGTGTTGCTAGGGTAACGGGATTTGTTTTTATGTACATTTTCTGATGGATCTGATGTCTGACACTCATATGTTTGCCATTATTTCAGACTTCATTGATGAGATCATCCCAGTGATTTGGCAGGGTAAATGAGGAGCAGGTCAGACATATGTGCCACATATCTGGACATTCTGCATTTATCTATGCTGTTGGGGGTATGCAACCCCTATGAGTGGTCTCACTCATTGTAATTGCAAAACAGCGGTTCTTGACTACGAGGCCATGTATATTGTGAGAGCTCTGCTCTCTGATACACCCCCTGCACTTGTCCATGCTCCATGTCTGTTTAGGAGCTGAGGCAGCGCGCCTTCATTACTATGCATGGCTCGCTGCAGTGCTGCTCCTAAATGGTCACTTCCATGCAGGAATAAGCTATTCCTGCATGGAGCCTTACTGAATCCTGGGGAGTGTCGGAGTTATCTGTGGACATCCAAAGTACAGTGTATCCTTTCTCCATCATTATTAGGTTCTGGAAAGAAAATGGAGAAATGGATAGTTTGGTTTAAAGTTAACTTGGATTCCACTTTAGTTATAAAGGAAGGATTAGTGCTCAAAGAAAGCCTGTCCCTATGCAAAATGAGGTAGGTTTTATTCACCATATGATCTTGTAACTCAGATATCCAGAACAACCAGTAAAACTTTTGTTATGAACCTCAAGTCAGCCATATTAGCTGATTCAAATGGAACATGTTAGCTTCTCTAACACAAAATTAAGATCCCAAGGAGAAGACACTGGTTTATTTGGAGGCCTCTTATACAAAACCCCTTTCAAGAACATTTTGTCATGAGACTGCCTTGAAAAAGGAGGATCCATGGACAGACATGCTAAAATGGCCAATAAATGAACCTTGATAGAGGAATAAGAAGGCCATAGGATAGTAACTCACTCAAGTAGTGTAAAACCAGAGAACAACTAGCCCTGAATGGGTGCTGGTTATGTTGTTGGCACTAACTAGAACATCCTTTCCAATTGCTAATAAATGATTTTCTAGCAGCAGGATTTTTGTAACCATTAGTATCTGCTGCATATTCTCAGAAAACAGATGCCTAAAAGGAATTAAGACCCTGTCATCCAGGCAGTCATCTGAAGATGATTGGTATTGGTGTTTCAAACACCCATGTTTTTGTGTGAATAAATCAATTCTGTGAGGAAGCTTGTGGTGAATGCCCCTGGCCATTTCCAAAAGAAGGGAGAACCATAGTTGCCTGGGCTAGAAGGGAGTCACTGCAATGATCTTGAGGGATTTCTTTTGAATCTTCAGAAGTGCCCTAGTTATTAGTGGAAAGGGTGGAAAGGTATACAGGAACATTCCTGTCAAAGAAAATAAAAGAAAAGATATCTGTGTGCCTTGCTTTGTTGCATGGAGTCCAGATTTTTTCCAGTTGATTGTTCCGAGAAGAGGCAAAGAGGTCTGCTTGAGGATCTTCCCATAAATGTATCAAATCTTGGAAGATCCCCTGATCTAGTTTCCATTCATAATGTTCTACCCTGGTCCTGCTCAGCTTGTCTGCCACTCAGTTTTGCTTGGACAGAATATAGGATGCCTGTAGAGTGAGACTGTGCTGTGAAGCTATATCCCAAGTTAACATGACAAGTCTGAAAAGGGAGTATGATCTGGCTCCCCCTTGCTTGTTGATGCACCACATGACTGGTATTGTCTGCAACCACTTGAAAAGGTACTGAGGACCAAAGATGGTTCAGAGAGTCGAGTGCTTTGATCAAGGCAAGCATCTCCTTTATATTTATGTGCTTGTACCTATCCTTGGTGCCCCACACCCCCTGCACTTTTATCCCTCCCAAAACTGCTCCCCAAGCAAAGTCTGAAGCATCTGTGGTGATTGACTGCTTTGTTGCAGGGATGGAGAAGGGAAGACCTGGTTTTAAGAATATCTGTTGTCTCCACCAAAACATTTCTCTTATGACAATCCCCAGTATTGGGATCTGAAAAGATAAATGGTGTTGATACTAGAACCAAAGAAATTTCAGATACCACTGTATCTTTCTTATGTGGAGTCTTGCCAGGGGTATCATGAGAATCATAGATGCCATGAGACCCAAAATCCTGAGGTATTACCTTGCAGTGACCTGAGTCTCAGTAGAAACCCTTATAAATAGATCTAGATAAACATCTATTTTTTTCTTGTGGAAGAAAAGCTCTTCAAACTGTGGTGTCTAGTTGACATCCTAGGAACACAATCCTGTCTGAGGGAGTCAAGAAAGACTTTTGAATGTACTCTTGAAATCCCAGCTTGTGCAAGAGATCTCTTAATCAAGAGAAAGACACCTGATATTTTGAAAAAGACTGCAAAGATAAGCAAGTTGTCTAAATCTGGAAAATGTGGATACCTTGTAGCTTGCAGTGAGCTATAACTGGAGCCAGATACTTTGCAAACACTCTTGGTGCAATGGATACTCCAAATTGTAAAGCAGAGAACTGATAATGTGATCCAGACACACAAAATCTTAAGAAACACCTGAAGTCTGAATGAATAGGGATGTGATGATGAGCATCTGTTAAGTCTAGTGTTACTCGCAAACTTAAAAGAGGAAGAAGAGCTAGCAGGTTGTGAAGTGACACCATTTTGAATTTGAGCAGTATCACAAACAGGTTTACGAAAGAAAGATCCAGAACTGATTTCCAAGCATTTTCCCTTCTTTGGCACTAAAAGCATCCTTGCATAAAACCCCTTCCTCACCTGGAAGGGAGGAACTGGTTCCATCACTCCTTGGAACAGCATGTGATAAAGAGCAGGAGGAAACAAAAGAATCTGATCTGCAGGATGAGGAATAACCCCCCCCCCTCGAAAGGAGGAATTTCCTTCCACTGCCATCTGTAACTCTGTTGAATGATTTTTCAAATCCCATTTGTCTGAAACAATCTGTTGCCAAAAATAAAACGGAGATTCAGACTTTCTGGAAAACCAGGTTGGGAGGTAGTCAAAAGGTCTTTTAAATAGTCATTCAAACTTGCTGGGCATTCCTTGATTTTGTGAGGTTTGAGAATTCTTTTTGGAATACCCATGCCATTTCTTAAATATCTTGAATTCTGTTGAAACTGTTTATTCTGTTTTCTGCCAAAAATGGATAAGGAGAAAGAAAAACTCTTGGGCAATTAAGAAAAAGAGGGGAACAAATCTTACAGATTCCCTAAATCAGCTTGCCCCTTTTGTCTCACTTTTTGGTTATCTCTGCAGCAGAGGGGTCAAACACTATAACTCTATCCAAGGGAGAGTTTAAAATCTCATTTTTAAATCATCCGAGAGAAGAACTGTAGATAAAAACATCCCTCATACTTTTACAATATGTCAGAACAAACTTTAACATATGAGCCAGACAAGTTCTGAAAATCAAATTTGCCAAGTATACACTTTTTTCCTATAACTATCAATACATTTTCCTCTCCTTATTAGAAAGAGTAGGACTGGGAATAACTAAGCGCTTAGCAGTAGTGCAGTCAACTCAGGCTACAGCAGCTGGGTCAGGTTTGGGAACAGTGTATAAACATTTCTCTGTAGAAAATATATTATCAGTTAGTTTACACTACCTTAAAACTGACCAAAAAAAAAGAGTACTCCATTTAAAAGTGCATTAGTCTTAGGACGGTCCATTAAAGTACAATGTTCTTAGATTTAAAATAAGTTTCTTGAAGAGAAAAGTAAGAAAACATCAGTAAATAGAAGAAAATAGAAGTTTTTTTTCCCAAAAGAGAACTTATCTACCCAGTAAAGGAGAGCTCAAGCTGACCGTTGATCCTTAAAAGCCCCAGAGGAGTGTACTCTTCAGTGGCAGTAAAGCTCTGAAGAGCTTCACTCCCAAACTTGCCTTTTAGTCAGCTGATCTCAAATTGCTTGACAATTTGGACATGTGGAAGGTGTCCTGAAGCTTTTGAAGCCGGCCGGCTGTTATATCCTTGGCAGGGTATAACCCATATAGCTATGGCTACTGCAGCAGTAATCAATTTGAAGAATATCAGCTATATATTACATGAGGTAATCCGTATTTTCTGGTTTTGGAATTATTATTTAGAAATGAATACTGTGATGACTTTAGTGATGCACTCTTGCAGACTAAATGCAAGTGACAGTTATGGCTTGATGCCTGTAAGTGTATGGGTTTCAATAATGGCATGTGCATTGGACAAAGTTAAAAAGACATGAAACTGCACTTTAATATGAAAAGCAGCACTTTGAGGAGAAATATATATATATATATTTTTTATTTTATTACATGATAAACATTTTCGTTAAAATAGCTTGTCACCACAGGTGAGGGATACGCCTACATGCTGACATTTTGTTTAACATGATTAGTTGAGGTTTTGTTAGGTTGTCTTGATTCAGTAAACCACAGTTTGTTGTTTGTTCCTATAGGGCTTGATTTTTTTTAATTTGACTTGCTTGTTTCTCTAGGGCTTGATTATTAAATTTGACTTGCATCAGCAGTTGTTATGTCTGCAGTTGAATAAAGGTTGCCTCTTTTTGTCTCTGCAGCACTCTGGCATACATCTATGCTTACCATTATGTTTGCAGTAAATATTTCTGCAAGTTCATATTTGCCTTGTCTAGTGGCTGAGTGATCATGTATTTATTGACAGCCCATTATATTCACCATTTTTCCTTAAAGGTTTATTATATAATTAAAGAAACAGACAGGTTGAGGCTGAAAAAGTTCCATGTGAATCAGTGATCTACCCTCCTTAATAAATAAATTAATACATGCATACAAACACACACACACACACACACACACACACACACACACACACACACACACACACACGCGCACACGCGCACACGCACACACGCACACATGCACACACGCACATACACACACACACCTCTTGCAGTAAAGATATGGGTCATTTACTTAGCGACTCCTTTTTTGGACATTGTTTAGGAAATATTGAACTTATGACAATGGAGTTATACTAAAGTCCAGATTTTTATCGACCTATTTCGTGGATGCTATCTCTGCAGCCCTGAGTAGAATAAAAGTTGATGCATCTACTGGGACTCAAGACCTTAGTGGTTTCTTTCTGAATAAGGTCAGGAATGAGTTAGTCCCAATTCTGAAATATACTGTATACATTTCTGCAAAGCCTATTAGTCACCTACCTGCCTGACAAATGGAAAGTGGCAACACTAGTTCCAATACCGAAGTACCCAAATATATCTTTAGTAGTGAATTACAGGACTATTAATTTGACAAGTATAATTGGAAAATGTAAGGAAAGGGTTATTTTGAGTCAAATCCCAGAAAAATTTAGACTGCAGATAGATAGAGATAGCATGGATTTCCAACATGAAGATCACAGTTGAAAACTTGTTACATTTTTACTTGGACCAGGAATTAGCAGGGTACACATTTCAGCTAGATTTGTCCAAGAATGTCCACCCTGTCCCCAAGAAGTGATACTAGCAGAAACTGAGAAATTAAATATCAACAGTTACATACTTACCTGGAACCGACTGGGTGGTAGAAGGTGTAGAGTAAGAATGATGGATGTTTACTCTGACAATATAGTTTTTTAATTGGGGAGCTGTCTCGGGGATCAGTTCTGGGCCTCTTTCAACCATCTTCATGACAACATTTCCATATAGTTATAGAATTTGGGTAAGCAAGTTCACTGATGACCCACAGATTAAGTCTGTAGTGATGAACCTTTTAAGAACAGAAGAGATGGAAACACCATCCATATTGCCTTAATGAGTGGTCCATCAGTAATCATGTATTGCTTAAAGCTACCAAATGTGTGCCCTGCATTTTATAGGTTCATAGGTTAGTATTAAGCTAACTGCCCTTGTGAGCAATTTTAAGCCTAGCCAATTGTCCCTTGTGAGACTCAAACCCTGTACCTTGTGTTTACAAGGCAAACACCTTAACCATTAGGCCACCCTCCCAACCCAATTTTAGGAATCATTAGTTCTCATATGTCATGAACAGCCATCTATAACCGGCTGTATATATACATAAGAGACTCAGATGCAATAATCAATTGTTCTCTTAAATTCGAAGCCACTGTAACATATATTGTGTGACAATGCTATTGCTTTCCAATTGACATCTTGCAACTAACAGCCAGTAGAAATAAAGAAGTGTTAAGACCTCTATATAAGTTTGACTAAGCCCATTATTGAGTACAGTGTTCAAATTGTTCATGCAGCCAAGGTCAGTTAAAAAAAGAGAGAAAGAATTCAGAAAACACTTACGAGAAATCTATGGGGAATGAAAAACCTTAAGTATACTGAGAGACTCCAGAAATTAAAGTTTTACTCAGCTGGCTATAAGCTGCTAAGGAGAGATCTCATCTTGATTTACAACTACTTTAGATATGAGGTTGGCATAATGTTTAAGGTGTTTACCTTACAGACACAAAGTGCAGGGTTTGATTCTCACATAGTGTAATTGGCTAGGCAAAGGTAGTTAGTCTAGTACTAGTCTATGAACCTTTGAAAACTACAGGAGTCATCTTTGTCATGCATCAGATTGACACCAGGAGCAATAATAACCTAGCTATTGAATCCCTTCTTCACACAACAGGATCATGAGAAGGAGCTTCTTGATAAGGCAGGAGGTGCATAGAATAATTCTGTAAAATTAGCAGTTAGGTCAGAAACAAACATCACAAGGTTTAAAATTCTGATTGACAACTAAATAGGCACTATGATATACACTTGCGTGCTTAGTTGCAGCAAGCTCCAAGTTAACAGCATACTAGCTGTTTGCATGAGCAATATAACATGAAATAACATGGTACCATTGTAGTACATGGAGTAACCTTGTTATGCCCACTATGACAAGCCTCAATAAAGGTTGCACACTGACAGAAGCTACCACAAAACTGAAAGATGCAGTTCTTTTGACAGCCACACATTTGTTTTTCAATCTGGTGCAAAAAAAAAAAAACATCTTTCAGGTTTGAGACTTCTGCATTAGTGAGCTGCTGTAAACATTCTGGAACATCATGTCTGGCTTGTAAGGGAACCTCAGCTCCAGCCCTGATGGCGCTTTTGCACATCCGCAAAACAAACATCACTAGAAACACTAAAGCCAAGGATTTTAAGTTTGCCTGTGACATAAATAGAACACACCGGTGAGACTGTTATGTGTCTCACAGGATCCTTGTGCTGTAGAATAGGCTCCCCATCCATATGAAGTAGAAGACATCCCTGATCCTATTCAAATGAAACCTTTACCATTGGAAAGGAAATCAAAAATTCTCCCCTGGTCTGGCTCCCACATCTCTGATGGACAGTTGCTGTCAGTAAGTATAATGCTCCTCCAAATAAAATCCCCCCACAAGTCCCTTAGTGCCTCCTTACTAACATTTTCCCTCTCTTAATAGAAAACTAAGGTACTCAGGGACAAAATTGAGTTAGGCGCTTGGCAAGGCTTATAAAGGTCCTAGTAGTGGCTAGCCTAGTAACAACCTATGAGTCTATAACAGTATCTTTTTACTTAGCAGCAGATTTAACCTATGGGTAATCCAGGATGGTATTCAGTGCTCAATAAATCACCTTTCACCTTTTTTTGAGAGTGGGGGGAAAGAAGCCAGTCTCTACTGCTTTGAATCTGTAAAGGGGCATCAAACTTTCAGTGTGTCTTGTTATCTGTGATGCTCCCTCAGACTCAACTCTTTGAAAAAAAAAAAAAAGAAATTTTTTTAATTTCATGATAATAAAGCCATAAATAGAAAAAAAGCATGTAATATGTATGTGCATGCTCTTATGTAGAGTCCTCAAGTCATGCCCATAGGTTCATAGGTTCATACTAGGCTATCTGCCCAAGGGCATTTATAAGCCTAGCCCATAGTTATTTGGCTTTCGCCACCCCTTTAGTTTGAATATAGGTTCATAGGTTCATACTAGGCTATCTGCCCAAGGGCATTTATAAGCCTAGCCCATAGTTAAATGTACTGCAAAGAACTGTGATTGGATTATTGATCATAACTCCAGTCCATGGAAAGTCACCTCTTAAGTTTTGCTCTTCAGGATTATTTTTTGAAGAAATAATAAACTGATTATGATCTGTGAGCTAATCGTAATCCCCTTATTTATTACTTTAAATGTTTGAGATCATACTGAAGCCGTAATTAGAGCTGCAAGATTTCATAAGAAAGGAAATTAGTTTCTATACTTTAATGAAACTAGACTATGGCCATTTTTGAAAGCAAAGTAGTACATCAGTTCTCTGTTATATATTGTCTGCAGCATAGCAAAAGAACAAAGAAAACATGCAGTTCTCAGAACAGAGGACAAGGAAAGTTATGGAAAGGTTTGGCATTCAGGAGATATAAGGAAATGTATGAGGAGCAGCACATGATATATAGTACTTAGATCACAAGGAAATAGGAAAGGTGGGAATGTTTGAAATGAAAAACAGAATATTACAGCCAGCTCGTAAAATAAAATAATAATCATAATAATAACAATAATAATAATAATAAATAAATTTTATATTAGAGGTACGTAAATAACAGCAAATGAATAAAAAACTGAAAGGGAAGAAAGAGACAAATGTGTATAGTAAAGCTTGCTAAACCAGAGGAAGGATGAGCAAAGGGGAGTATAGTAAAAAGTAAAGCATGCTAAATAACTAATTCTGCTGAATTTTTCCAAAAGAAAATGAAGCAAGTTAAGAAATCCAGTCAGTGGAGGCAGCCTGACTGAGGGAGCTAATCACAGTTTCTATATTCAGAGGTTTCTACATATATACTAGGCAAGCAGTTATGAAGACCATAAAGGAGACAAGTCAAATAAGCCAGTGTACCTAGTCAATGAGTTTGCTATACATCAGTTGTGCTTACTGCACAGCCAGTCATTTGAGAGTGACCTTGAGAATGGCCATGGCATTGATTTTTTGTTGAGTAAAGGAGCCTTGTTTCAAAGGTGGTAAATATGTTGTGTTAGGAACCTGTCCCACTACAGACTCCCATTTATTTGCTGATGGAGGTTAATGTCATTGGTGCAAGTTTATGAGGACTCATTGATTTTAAGAAGGTGAAGGAAGTCAAATAGGACAGGGTCTTTCATGGAAAAAGGGCTAAGGGAAGGTTTCCAAAGTAGTCTTTTGGAAACATAGTACAGAGATCAAGGGTGGATGTTTTATCTGCATTTCTGAGAGACTTAACTGCCATGATTTTCTTAGTCAAAACTCTCGGGAATATGCCAAGTTGAGCAAGATGCTTAGAGAGGTACATGTTGAAGGGTACTTTTATAAAATGTAACAATGTGCCTGATAAGGGATGAGTAGAGCTGAATTCTTTTGATTTAGAGGAAATGCCTTTGGAGATTAGTTGGGCTAATTATAATGATTTGTGAATTATGACAGAGCTGTAGAGCTATGATGGTAAAATGATAGTGTGTTAGCAAAGCAGTTATCCAGGCCTCTGATACATGTGCTGGTTTGGAAGAGGTTGACTATTGATGTTGCATGACATAGGAATTTTATGTTTACAAAATAGAGCCACACTGTATTTCTTAGCATTTTGTTTGAGACCATGGTCTGTACACCTGGAGCTGGTGTAGTCAAGACCCTGTTGGAATATATGAGTATTTGTAAGAGAGTTGATGATTACTTCCAGTCTGCAATGGTCAACAGTCCTAGTTATCTATAGCCCTTGAACCTGGAGTTGATATCAGAAAAGTGGGTATCAGAAAGGAAAGAAATCAAGATTAAACCTGGTGGGACAGCACAAGTGACATTCTTATATCAGAAGAAGCACTGGCCACCTTTAATGTGCAATTTCTTTTTGGCAGACAGTTAGCTATCCAACAGACAGAATATGGATTTAAGATGTGTTCTGCTGGCTGATCAATAATTCCTCCATGAGAGATTATATCTAAGGCTTTGCCCAGGTTGAGATGGGTGGTAAGCAAGGAATGGTCATTGTCTATGGCTTTAGTGACCATTTTTAAGAAGTTAAGCCTGTTTAGGAGACAGTATCTGCCTTTGACAAATTTTAATTGAACCCACGGGTGGAGTGCTTTTGGTTTTTGGATAGGGCTGATTGGATTTGACTAAGGGCATTTCTGGGAGAAAGACAACTGTGGAATAAGAGAACAAAAGCTGGATAGGTGGTGTGAAGCTGGAGCTAAATTTGTCCACTTGGATAGTAGCTTTTGAATTAAGGTCAGAATATATGGCATTGTTATTTTAAGCTTGGAGCACTGCTGGATGTTACATCTAAGTTTTCTAACATAATTAAAGAAAGTTTTCTGGCTTTCCTTAGTGAACATAGCAACCCTAAGTTCATACACAAAATGTTCTTGCTAACCTGTCTTGAGACTTCTTTGTATAGAGATTAATCCTTATTATAGATAAACAGTTTCTTCCTTATATTGCGCATTTTTAATGTGAAAGTTGCACCAGAAGGGCATGCTCTTAACATTCTCACTGTATTTGGATCAGACAGAGATAGCCTCCTCAATGCAACTGCTTCAATTTGAGTAGTAGTCAAAGGTGAAACTAATAAATGTGACAAATTAATTAATGAGAGGATAGTTACATTTAAAATTTTCAATGATTACCCATAAGAATAAAAGGCTTGTTTTGGAGATGTCCTTACATACTGTGTGGATTTGAAGATGGCTTGCCTCAGGTTTTAAAGAAGAAGAATATAGACTTGTGGTCAGACTTAAATAGAAAGTCTGAGATATGGGATAGGGCCAAGTGTGGATTATATTGGTGAGGAAAAGGTCATGAATATTGGAGCCTGTGGTGAAAAGTTTGACAAATAGTTCAATGGAATTGGCATACAGTGTATACTTTCTACTGGTGATGGAAGTTTGCCATTTGACAGTTTGGTAGATAAAGTCACCAAGTGCAATAGTGTTATGCTGGCTAGAGAGCTCATCTGTTAGCTTTAGGCAATAGTTATGGCCAGTGACAGATAGGGAGAGGATCAGTAGCTAGCAATGATGTGATAGTTTTACTATGGATAATTTGGACCTCCATTAATTCTATCTTGAGATCATCGGGGATTTACCTTTAGTTGATGGAATCTAGGATAAATACATGACATAACAACATTTTATGCAGAGGACAAAGCCCCCTACATTCCCCATACCCTTGCAATATTATATAGACCAAGTAAAACATTGCAGAACAGCAGGGAAAGGATATATTCCTAATGCCCACTGTACAACAATCTTGCACAACACATTCAAAGCACATTTTGGTAGGATTGCTGGTGCTTTAACTCAATCAGAAGATAGCTCAAAATGTATGGTGCCTCAGTCAGTTGAATAGCATAATTTTATATAAATAGAGAGAGAGAGGCATTTTATATATATGTATATATATATGTATATATATATATATATATAGAGAGAGAGAGAGAGAGAGATTTTCCTTTTACATTTGCTTAATTTATTCTGTTGTAATTTTTCATTTATGAGGTATAGTTAAAGCAAAGTAACTAAATACAGCCTTAGTCTTAGTCTGCATGTCTGGCATTTGAACAAAACTACTTGAGAGAGTTCATTGTCTTCTAATAAAATTTTGTGTTTGCTTTGTTAGAAAGAGATGTTGATGCACATTTCCTCACTGCCAGGAGTAAGGTGGATTAAATATGATAAATAAAATGATTATTATATGTCCTCTATTTTTAATTACCTATTAATGCTTTAGTTATCTGATATTTGTTTAGCAGGTCATAAATACCATTTAAGGTACAAAGGCCTAGCTAGGAGTAAGAAAAGAAATATCTATAGCAATAAAAAAATGAAATAGGATGGATCCAGGAATAAAACAACAAGAACTGAGCAGCACAGGCTGAAGGAAAAGAGCTGGAGAGAGATTTGTAAGATGTTATGGATATGTGGTACCTGCACTGGCCCAAAGAAGTTTGAGGTAGCAGAGGATATGCATTCTGCCATAGAATGAGGAAACATCATTGGAGAGTAGAACCAGATATGGAAGTAAATTAGCTACTAAAATGCAGAAATGGACTGGAGAGGAGAAATGGAAGGCAAGAAGAAACCAGTAGATTTGACTCTGTAGTGAAAACAATGGGAGAAAGATAGAGGACAAAAGGACATGGGCAGAGGCATAGCACTCATTTTTGCAAAATGCACAGATTTGTGCCTCATACTTTTAGTCTGTTCCTTGTAAAATCTGTGATTTTCTGGCAAATCACTGGGATGATCTGAGGAGTGAAGTCAACAAGTAATGACATACATTTGAGTTTCAGACTTCAAATTCTTCAGAACATGTATGTTAACACAACCCTGTTACTTTAGCAACTTTCTAAGTTTATATTTAAAAATCTGTCCCTATTATTGGGCCTTTGTCTCTCCATTTTGTCAGGCTTTGTCCAGATTTCTTGCACTAAGAGGCTGAGAGGTATGGGCAGAAGTTGTCAAATAAGTGCAAGCAAATGGGATGGTACAATGTAATGTGATGATGGTTCAGGAATTCATGTCATAGTCTTCATTACATTCCTGGAGTTATTGCTGATAAACTGCTCAAATCAATTCCAGTCTGAGCAAATGAACAAAAAACCTAGGCTGTTTTTACAGGATCAAAACATTCCTTATCTCCAGTGCGATTTAAACCACTAGAACAATCTATTGCTTTCCAACCTTTCTTCCTTCACTCTTTTACTCAACGCACATGCTCATTACACAACAGCCATGTATACACAAACCTGAGTTAATAAGATACAGCATAATTTTCAGATTTCCTTCAAGTCATGATATCAAAATACATCATTGCCTTTTGCTACATAGCCTAACCTGGAAGGTGACTAAGCAGGTCACCAATGTTGGGAAGCAGATATTTATTTTATGATGCATATAGAGAAAAAGAAAATAGCATATCACATATCAGAGAAGAGAGCTGAGTTAGTAACATGCAGGTCAGGCAATGTGACAGAAAGATGTCAGAAAAAGGGGTTGGAGACAACATTCTCAGAAATGTTACCTCTGCCAACATTCAGCAGAGAGAGGGAAGAGAGGATTAAAGAGTATAATGACTGGCTGTGGCAGAGGATGGGGGGAGATTTTGGGCCTTGTAGGTATAGAGAGACACAGCCACAACTTGCATACTCTGTTGGACAGGTAATGCTAAGTAGACCAGCACCACTGACTATAGAGCATTGCCCTTTTCTAATCAGCCTCCCCTGTCCCTAGTAGTAGAGACCTCAAAGAGGCACACAGCCATACACCCTGTACATACCACACCCCGCTGTACATACAGTCAAACAATACACGCACACACACACACACACACACACACACACACACACACACACACACACACACACACACACACACACACACATATATATATGTATACACATATCCATGTGCACATCCATAGACTTACACTAATATAGACTGTCACATACTCACACTTCACTACATTTCTTATAAGGATCGGGTGAAGCTGTCCCACATCAACCTGAATGCATTCTCCCCCATTTAAATGCTTAGATGTGTGCAACTAAAGTGCTGCATACACTTACACATTTTGTACAGTGCTTTGCATGGATATTACCTAGTATGGACATCTGTGAATCTGTGAATCTCCATGCCAGGCAAATTACTCTGCAAAACAGTCTCTACAATTCTAATGGACATCATCTGCACATGCCACATGCCTCTACTACCACGTTTTTACACAGTACCAATAAATCACACACTGCTCATTCAGGCACAGCTGCTGCACTGGGTACTGTGAAAGTCTATGAATTGTGACAGTCTTGCCTACTATGCATGGTTTTGCAAACTGGAAAAATTAACTATGAATCCCAGACTTCGTTTTGTGACATAAGACTTAAGTGGGAGTTGTGGCATACGAATTATAGTTTTGAGACTATATTACCCAGAGTTCATTCCCTTATAATGCAACACAGAAAGCAAGTAAATAAATCCTGGAGAATGCTTTCTGGTACTGCCTTCATACCTCTCAACCTCTTAACACAAGAAATCTGGAAAAGTCAAAAGTAATGGGGGTCAAAGGCCCAAAAATAGGGACAGATTATAATTATTGGTCTTATAAACTTCAAAAGAATAACAGAAATTGTATTATTGTATTTTCTGAAATAAACGAAGTCTAAAACACAAATGTCTATTATTATTTAATGATTTCAGTCCTTGATGATTTGCCAGAAAACTATACATTTTCTGAGGAACAAACCAAAAATATGAGGCAAAAATTTGGACATTCTTCGAAAAATCTGGACAATTGAGAAGTATGACTGTCTTTTGCAACTTGTTTAAATGAGTAGTAAGTGCTCAAAGTCCAACATCCCAGACCTGAAGCAGTAAAGTCATTTGGTACAGAAAGAGACAGGATAATGCATGCATTTCTTTAGTTAGAATACAAATATTTAACTTTAGGCACAATAACACACTGCTAGTGGACCAACATTATTAGGCAAAACTAAATCCTGTTAGTATAATGATTTTAGTATCATATCACATGACAGAAAATAGTAGTTTAGGGCTTTATTAGTCCTAGCTCATAACTTCATTTATACTGAAACATTTTCTGCTTTCCAAAGAGTTACTGGTACACTATTTCACAATTTCTGACTGGCTGTTATCATGGGGTTGGCTATTACATGAGGCTATTTTATCTTATACTACTTTTTTGAGCACCTAGAACCCTTCAACATCACTAAAATTTTCTAGTACTGAATTTCCTTTTTTTTTTTCTTTTGCTGAATATACACTAAACTGGTGAGACAAGAAGTATTGGCCAGCAAAAATGGGTATCACTGCATTACTGTTAAAGAGCTGCTTCCTGTAGTCAAAGGATACAGGATTTGGTTTTCTCAGTCTCTGTTTTGTCTACTGCGTGACACTGAACAAATTACTTAGCCTGACAGTGCTCCTGGGTCACCTCAACAAGGGGCACTTGTGTCCTGTTAACAAATACTCGGTTAACAAATACATAAAATAAAAAACTGTGAAATATGTGACTGGTGTCCAGCTAACAAATACTCGGTTAACAAATATGTAAAATAAAAAAATGTGAAACATATGACTGGTGTCATATGTCATATTTGCAAAGAAAGTCTATTGCCTCTGGCTTTTGATTGCTAATGCAAAAATTGCATAGTATCCTACTCAGATGCATAATTCATTTTATAGCGTGCACTTTCCCCATAATATTCATAGGTTTCATTCTCTTTCTGAGGTGAAAAAATCAGAACACAATCCAATAAGGTTGTTAGCACTTTCAGAAGGAAACTTGTGCTTTTATTTTCTGTGATATGAGTTTACGATATGAAGTTTGATACAGGTTTCATTCTATTATTAGCTAAGCAATGCATTATTTTATCCTTTGGAATGAGGCAATGGTTATTTAGAAAAATATTGAACTATGTAGCATATAATGAGTAAAGCCACTCACATATTGGCATATAAGAATAAGTTACTTAAAAGACAAACTGGCAACTAAATTCAGTCTGAGAGTGTATAGTTTGTAAATGTTCCTGTAGTTGAAAAGAAAACAAAGAAAACGTTGATAGACTGTATTTCATAGTATATGCCTGCCAGTCTATTTTTACCAGTACATTTCTCCAGAGCTCTGAGTGGCAGAGCATACATGCTTTGCTAGGAGGATTTTTGTGATGTGAACTTTTTACAACCCTAGCTGACTACATTTTCCATACACACGTAATGAATGAGGCCAATAAAGGGGGAGAGTACTTAACGTTGAAAAGAAGGTACGGCTTCCTGTAATGCTTTTTTATCTACATATTGAACTAGAAGAATCTCTGAATGTCGTCAAAGCAGACTGTTCAGTCTGTATACTCTTCTCTAGAATCTGATCAGTTTCCTGTCATCCTGTGTTTTCTTAAACAGAAAAGCAAAGTGGCAGACCTGAGTAAGAGAAAAAGTTTTTTATACGGCTTATTCAGACTGCCTAACTCAGACTGATTGTCAGTACATTGTTATTACTCAGGCAATGAGTGTCATGGTTAACATTCTAGCGTCTTAATCATCAAAAACTGAAAATTACCCACGCCCCTCCACAGCAACATCTCCCAGTACTTCTATAAATAGTATCAGTGGCAACCCACAGAAATAAAGGTACGTCAAAGTTAAAAAATGCAGCTTCTTAGTCAGCATCAAGACAAAAAAGACATGTCTGAAGATAAAGTGGCTGGCCATCTGCATGACACACAGTGGCACTGTTTTTACAGCTGCAGTGATGTAAGCATTCTTCGCTGTCCTGGAACCATTAAGTGACAAGCAACGTTTTCGTAAGAGTAGTTGGTTAAAGGCAGACTAATGTTATCAGCATTTGTTCTACGTCAGTAGCTTAACACCACTCAGCTGTGATATTAATTCAGAATCATTATCTGACTCTAAATGTATATTTTTGTCATTGAAATGTGGGAGCTTTAAATAAAAAATGTGTTGTAAAGCTATAAAACAGTTCTCAATTAGGAAAGGAAGGTTAACAGCGATTTCCAAGGTCTGATTTCTCTGTCAATGGATACTACCAGATTTTTGTTATGCATTCCAACCCTGAAGTCACTGGTCAGGATTATTGATGGTGTTCTATTAAAAAGCAAAACATGTTGTCTGTTCCCAGCATCTGCTATGGTCTAATTTTATCAGAGACACAATAGTTATAGAATATTTCATGGCTATTTTCAGTATACTGTATGAAACAGTCAGTAAAGTAATCAATGTGCAGTGTAGTACCAGCTGAAATAAGCACAAATCAGAACATCATCCTAGAAATATTAAGAAATATTCTAAGAAATAAGATTCTGCCTAAATAAATCAGTCAGCTTCAGAGAAAGAACTGTGCCATAAGGAGTGAATGAGACACTGTGTCTGCCTGTGAAAGACTGTATGACAGCACAAGATGCCAAAACTTGGTACAGTTCCCAGGCATCTCAATGCCAGGAATGCTTCAACACCAAACTCAATAGAGCCTGGGGTGTTATTACCAGTAGGAATACAGAGGGACCCTGAAGTGGAACAGCCATTGCAGACAATCATTGTCATCATTGTCAGCAGCCCCCTTTATCTCATTGTTACCTGAGGTCAGGGTGTCACCTCAACATTCATCAATGTGACCAAATCACCTAGAGCCAATATTTACAGTGCCAATATTACCTTAAATCACACTGTAATAACTTCATGAATATAAAATTGAAGTCCATTACTTGGTGAAAGGAGTGCTTCTGAGATACTGAGAGCTCCATGATCACAGGCAGTGACTCGAGCAAGAATCATACCCTCCTATTGTAGCACAGCTAATGAGAAAAATGTTCCTGCTTAACAACTGACATGTTCCACTTATCTGATGACCATATCACAGGCATACTCAAATTTCATAGAGCTTCTCAGGGATTTGTTCCTCCATGCTAATGAAGGTTTTATTTCCCTCGCTTATGAAGTATGACTTGTTTCTAGACACTCAGATATCATAAGAGACACAGAATGCATCCACGTAATTATCAGAGTAATGACTGGATATAACAAGGAATTCTATAACAATCAATATTCCACCCTTCAGTAAGCTGTCAGATGATGAATGACTAGAAATTTTGCTTCACCTGTATGTGTGTTATGTTACACAAGAAGTGTGGATACTTCAAACATACAAAGTTAGTTCTCTGTAGGTCATTGTCTGCAGGCCGGCAGCATTTCCCACTCCCATAATAGTGTGTTGTGCTGTAACACCATATGTTTATTTACTTACTGGATTAATTAATCATGATGGTCTGACTTTTCAATGTAGGCCTGGGAAAAAAGCTCCACCTAAACAGCATTGCAGTATAAAATAGGTATTACAATTCAACAGAATAAAAAGCACATTTGTACATTGAGATAACATAAAGTAAGTTACAATTTAAGAATGACACAGAAAAGATGTTATTCAACATACAAATAATATATACAATGTTACAAAAATGAAGACAAGTAGCACAGACTGATGATTTTAGGTAGTGCAAATTTTTACAATACTTTACCACACTTGGAAGATTCTGTGAGGAGGGTAGGTTTGTTAGTTGGTGGAAACGTAGTCTGAAAATATACTAAGCAGTGTTGTAAGACAGAATTTTGTTTGGAGGAAAGTGAGAGCTATTTAAAGAGACAGAGGCCAAGAAAGTACTGAGTGAGAAGCAAGATTTATGTTTTGGCGTAGTTATGGATTCAAGGGTTACATCAGCATAAAATGACTGCTGCTTAAGAAGATTATGAAGCTATATGATACACACACACACACACACACACACACACACACACACACACACACACACACACACACACACACACACACACACACACACACACACACACACACACACACACACATACACACCCATATCCTCTGTCTATTATATGACAGCTCTTTAAAGCCAGTGCATGCATACTATATGTAACACTCAGGATATCATGAATATGAAAGGGCCACAGAAGGGGAACGCCATGCATGTGGAAAGCATTTCATAACAGGTAGTAAACACAGGTCCATCAGCATATATATATCAGAAGTGGTGACTGAATGCATATAGGTGGTGGTGATGGAGGTAAAATTGGAGAACAGAGCAAGAATGTATGCAGGATGGACATGCAGTATCCCATAATGGTGAATACCCAAACTAATATTTACTTAATGAGATATTTGGTGTCCACCCCCTTCTTAGCTGTCAATAAAAAGGTGGAACAGTAATAAAAAGATGATACAGCATAAGCAAGACCAGTGTAGTATAGATGATTGTCATGGTGGAGCAGTTACATTATTTATTTATTTGCCTTTGCAAAAAATAAAGAAAATTAAAAATTCAACAAAGAAATGCCCACAAGAAGTTTCATACCTCTCAACTGTACAGATTTTCGCAGAATGTCCAGATTTTTGCCCCATATTTTTTTGTCCATTTTTCATAAAATTGTTTTTCTGGCAAATTAGTAGGAAATCATTACAGATTGAAATTAGAAAATAAAGACAGACATTTGAGTTTCAGGCTTCATACCCTTCAGAAAATTCATTCTAATGCAAAACCTGTTATTCTATCAACTTTCTATCTTTGCAAGAGCAATATTTAAAAATCGTCCCTCTTTTTGGGGCCTTTGTCCCACGTTTATTTATGGCTTTGTCTAGATTTCTTGCTGTAAGAGGTTGAGAGGTATGAGTTTAATGCACATTTGAGTGCTTTTGTTTTACAAAATACAAATACTTCATCGGAATATAACAAGACCTTATAACTCCATATGTTAAAAAAACTACCAGTCTCAAATGACATAAAGCAAACCAATCATGGTTTTCACTTAATATAGTTACGTTTCATTTCAAAACACCAAGGAGTAAAATATTCATATTAAGTCTAGGAAATTTATCAGCTCCATTAAATATAATATAATTCTCTGTATAAATGTCTATTATTCCAATCCACCCCCTCTCCCACCACAACCATACCTATTAATCCTTTCTAATACAAAAAAAAAAAGAAATTTATGACAATTTTCACAATCCATGCTCAAAAAATACCAAACGTTTTTCTGCTCTAGTAGAGATAGATTGTTAGGCAATGAAATTATGCTTAAAATGTAATATTCTAAATCTATAGCAAACACTTGGTCAAGTTTTGTTAACAAAAAATATCAACTGTCAACATGCTCTGTTTTAAATGTGGGAAAAGAGATAACATCGCTAGATTTTGGTCATGCTTTCATACCCATGAAAAGTGTAACCGTTGAAGGGCATGCTACTGATGATATTTTACCAAAGAAACAGTAACCTTAAACAGAAGCAGGAGGGTTGTATGCAGCAGGTTCGTAAGGGAAAGAAACATACCTCTCAACTTACAGAGATTGAAAAGAGGAACAAAACCCTTGAGAAATAGGTACATCCAGCTAAAAATCGGAATATCTTATTATTATATGAATACCAAATAATACATAACTCTTCATGTTTCTAGTAGGAAACATATTTAAAAACAGCAACAAAAATGATGGAACATATATGCACACTATCAAAGAGACAGTGTACAATCTTTAGACTTTAATAAACTATTTTGCAAAATTCTACCACAGAAGGACATTGATTTTTGCTTCAGAAAAAAAGGAGTTGTAAGATGTGTCCTCTTTCTTTAAATTATTCTTGCCACTAGTATACTGGTTATGTAGAGTGGTTTTACATGTACTAAACAGCTTCAAAAAATCACACATGATGAGGAGAATTCAGAAAATAGTGTGAAGGGATAAATCAAGCCTGAAATAGGGGCATACCTCCAAAAATATGGCCATACTGTGTAAGGGTGAATCAGGACTGAAAATAGGAATGTTCCTCCAAAATAGGGACAGTTGAGAGATCCAGGAAGGAACAACAAAGTTAATAATGGAAAGATAACAACTGACACTAATGAGTGCTGGTCTGAATTGCCTTTCTTAGCAGAAGATGTAGACACTGAGACCTAGTGCAGACAGTGCCTTTCTCCTCACAGCAGACCGACCCTGAGGAAACTCTAGAGCTATCTAATCTCCAAAATAGGATAAACTTTAAAAAAGACACAGTGGAAATATGACACAGTAGCTCAAGGAAAAAAAAATAGCTTAGACTTTAGGGAAAAATGCTGAGCAAAATTCTTCCACTTCTTACCCTTACTTGGAGCTACAAAATGATTTACTGTACAGATTAAGGATGGATAGGAAATGGTAACATCATCAATTATTTGAGCTCAAACCTCTTGGAAACCAATTGATAAGGCTAGAACATGGTCATGTACTAGCTGGACACCTAGGGAAGGAGAAGACTAAAGCACAGATCATAGCAAGTTTTTTTTGTCAGGAATAATGGAAGAAGTTGACAGCTTCTGTCCTGGATGCCCTGAATACAAGAAGGCATTCAGTCACACAGGCTTTAAAAAGCCTTCGATTTCAGTGCCTGTCTCAGAGATGCCATTTGAGCATAGTTCTTTGAACATTGTTGGGTCATTGTTAAAATCCATCTGTAGGTTTGAGTACATCTTGTTTATTTCAGACAATGCAACTAAGTAAGCTACAGTTTTACCCTTAATAACACTGATGATAAATTTATAGCTAGGGAGTTAGTGTTACTATTTTCCATAGTAATGATGCCAAAGGAAATATTCACTTACTGGAGTATTCCATTTATTTCCAGAGTAATGTGTCAACTGTGCCAGTGCTTTAAGGTCAAGCAGTTAGAAAACGTAGTATGCCATCTCCAGACAGGTGGGTGAGTGGAGTGTTTTAACAAAACATTAAAAGCCATGCTGAGAAAAGTTATCAAGGAAGATGGTTAACATGGCTTCGTTTTTTTTTTACTTATTATATGTTAGGCATCATTGTGAACTGTTAGATATTGTCAGAGAAATTTGGGAAGAAGAGAAAATAGCCTATTTAAAAGTGTTGTAGAACACTACACTAGCATACTGTATAGGCTGAAAGTAGTAATACTCATCATATGGAATACTTGGGAAGAACCCAGGTTATACAAAAAGAGGTCTATAATAGAAATGCAAGGACCAGGGAACTCTAAGCTGGAGATCAGATGTTAGCTCTGATCCTCTCCACAGAAAACAAGTTTTTGGCTGAATGGCAGGACCAATTTAGAATGATGGAAAAATTTAATGATGCAAACTATAGTGTTATTCAGACTGGTAAGAAAAAGCCAGAAGAGACACATCATATGAACATTTTGAAGCTATGAAAAAGAAGTGCATATATTTATAGTTAACTTAAAGGCAGAAAAAAAACTGATGGAACCAGCAGAGAATGAAAACTGAACTATGTGGCTACAGTGCAGGTAGATGATATATTATGGAAACAAGAGATAAGGGAGTTTATATTTACAAACGAGGAGCTGTTTTTAGGAGTACCTGGTAAAAAGACCATTCCAGAAGAAAAATGTAATATAAAACCATTCAAAATAAAAGAGCCACAGAAGTATAAAAATACTCGGTGGTAGAGAAGTCAAAAAGCAAGTGGTACATCTCCATAGCATTGGGCTCAAAGCCTGATTGAATTAGTGGTACAGCTCTATAGTATTGGGCCTGAAGCCTGATTGAATAAGTGGTATCACTCCATAGTGCTGGGTCCAATGCCTGATTGAATAAGTGGAACAACTTCATGAGGTTGAACCCAAACCCTTATGGAAAAATCAGGTTCTGTAATGATTTTTGAAGCAGAACAGCATTTCCTAATTTGGCAGCTACCTATTGTCTAGAGTAAGTGAACTCACAGAAACATTAGGGAAGTAGGGCTGTCACCCTTTCAAATGCACAAAGTGGGACATTTTTTGTAGAAATGTGGAATTTTGTAGGACAAATCATATCCACGGCCAATGCAAAGGGCTGAACTTCCCTTTCTGCCAAAATAAAAGATTAGTCTTGCAGAATTTGAATTTCATTATGCTGTTTCATATAACATTTAGATGTTTCAGATGCAAAATATTTTTTTATTCAACTATTAAAGAAAACTCCAGAGAGCACCCCTGCATTACCAGGCTATAATTCATACCACACCTTTCGGCCACCTAACCTGGACCGAAGCACTAAAGGCAGAGGCATGTCCATATTCATTAAGGATATCCACACCTCCAGGCTAGTTGCTCAGCATAATGTATCTGAGATTATCCAAGTGCAACTAACTCTGAGAAAGACTGCAATGCAAATTGTAGCTTGCTACAGATCCCCCACCATGCCCCAGGATTCCCACTCCTCATTTCTTGATACACTGGAAAATATTAGGGTACAACCTAACACCCTAATAATAGGCGATCTCAACTACCCCACCATTAACTGGGAAAACTACTCATGTACCAAATCTTGTGCTCAATGTTTTCTGGAATTCATAAATTCCAATGCCTTGGATCAACGTATCCACACCCCCACTGGGGGCAGCAATACCCTAGAACTGGTCATTACTAACATGAACAACCGGTGTTCCACACCAGAGGTCAATTCCTCGTTGGTCAAATCCGACCACAAGCAAATCACCCTAGGCATCCACATCCCATCCCCACCCCCCATAAGGGAAACCACCATAAAAAATTTCTCCAAAGCCAACTTCACGCTTCTTAAGACAGAAGTGGCAAACTTCAAGACACCCATGCTGACAGACAATAGAGATACGACTGCTGAATCCTATACAATTGCACTTTATAAGCACTTACACGAGTGCATGGATCGTGCAATCCCAAACAGAACCAAGATGCTATCCTCCAAAAAAAGGAAGCCAGTCTGGTGGTCCCCTGCTATAAACAAACTCTACAACAGAAGAAAGAAACTGTTGCAAAAAAGAGTAAAATCCCATGATTGGAGGAACTCTGTGGTCAGCCTCAGTAAGAAGCTGAGATCCCTCATAAAATCCTCCAAAGCTAGTTACGAAAACAAAATTGCCACTAATTCTAAAGACAACCACAAAGCATTCTATAGCTATGTGAAGAATCTTAATGGCAACACTCAGATGCTCTGAGTTACAGCACAATGGCACTAAATATACAGAACCAACTGATATTGCCAACATCCTGGCATATAGTTTCAGTGCAAACTTTACCTCTCTTTCATCCTCTAAAGGGCCCATCTCTATACCGGAAGAATGCAAAGTACCTGTAATCATGGCTGCACAGGTAAAAACACACTCTCCAAAGCCAAGAACACAGCATCCATGGGACCTGACAACATCCCAGGCTGCATTCAACATGAATAATAGAACGAACTGGCACCTCGCCTAAGTACCATGTTCAGTCCTAGCCTCACCTCAGGCTTTGTGCCCACTGAATGGTGCACAGCAATGGTTATCCCACTTCACAAAGGGAGAGCCACCACGGACCCTGGGAACTACCGCCCAATTAGCCTGACGAGCCTGGTCTGCAAGGCTATGGAGCGTATCATCATGGAACTTATAAACAATGACATTGGTAATCTCCAAACTCTGGACCCTACCCAGTTCGGGTTTGTAAAAGGCAGATCATGTCTCTAAACCTGATAGACTTCTTTGAAGTGGTCACCAAAGCCGTAGATGAGGGTAAGGTGGTTCACACAGCCTATCTAGATCTCGCCAAGGCTTTTGATACCATCCCCCACTCTGGAATTATAGATAAACTCACTAAACTAGGTATAAATCCCTATGTCACAAGATGGGTTGCCAGCTGGCTCACTGACAGAACCCACACTGTGAAAGTAGCAGACTCTAAATCCAACTTCAGACCAGTGACAAGTGGAGCACCACAGGGTTAAGTCCTAGGTCCTCTACTGATTGGTGTCTACTTCTCTGAAGTACAGGCTAACACAGAAGGTTTTTGGCTAACAAAGTTCGCAGATGACTACAAACTAGGAGCCATAATCAAAACTCCTAACGATGTGGACATCCTACAAAAGGGCCTCACTGTGACAGATGCCTGATGTCAAAGCCATGCCTCAAGCTCAATGTCAAAAAGTGCATTGTCATTCCTTTTAGTAAAAACTCTGTACCCATGAACTACCGCATAGGCGGTAGTCTACTTAACACTGAAAGTGTGATAAGAGACCTTGGGACACAGGTTGACAGTAGTCTCTCCTCTGATAATTATATCGCCACAGTAGTCAGGAAATCCTTCTACGTGGCACACCTCATCACAAAAGGTTTCTCATCCAGGACAAAAGAGATCATTGTTCCCCTCTACTCATCACTCATTAGACCCATTATAGAGTACAACACCCCTTTTGGTATGTACCTCACAAGACATCTACAACAACTGGAAAGGCCACAGAAATACCTCACAAAGAGGATTACCAGCCTCAAACAGATGCCCTACACAGACCGTCTCAAAAAACTCCAGCTTTACTGTGTCGCATATCGCCTACTCAGAGGCGATCTCTGCCAAACATTCAAAGCTATGTCAAACCCAGAGCTGTTGGACATGCTCCACATAAAGAAATCCCAATCCCTCCGAGCTACACGCTCTAGGGACCTAAACTTTGTCACCACAATAAACACAACATGCTGGAGGGATAGATTCCTGTCCCAGAGACTTCCCATACTCTGGAACAAACTACCGATCTATATCAAACAAAGCTCCGCATTAGCACTCTTCAAGAAAAATCTTGATGATTGGATGGGAGATAGGAAATTCACCCCAGATATCACTTCTGTGGCTCTGCTTGACAGGGGCACAGAAAAATAATTTTCTTGGTTGGCAAAAGCCAGGGTACCATTTGGCTAGGCTTATACAGGCCCAAGGGCCAATAGCCTAGTACCTGCCTATGAATCTATGAACCTATGAACTTAGGAAATATTTTTTGTCATAATATCTCAGGACAGTTGCCATTTTTTTTAGTTTTTTTTGGCAGGACACAACTGCCCAAATAGGGACTGTCCTGTGCAAAGAAGGACAGCTGTAACCCTAAAGGAAAAATTCTTATCTATATTAGATATGACAAAAGGACATGGGCAGATCCCACAAACAGGCTTTTTCAGTATACTGTCTTTCCTTTTGGACTATATGTTGTCCCTACAAACTTTCAAAGGCTAATGTACAGAGTCCTAAAGCCTCATATCAAATATGCCTCCCATATCTGAATGATGTCATAATACACTTTGAAGTCAAGGAATCTTATCTAGTTAAGCTGCATTCTGTGTTAAGACACTCTTACACAAGCTAGGATGAACAGTCAATGCCTGCAAGAGCAAGTTAGGCATGACAGTGGTAAAATATTTAAGTTAAGTAAAAGAAAGGAGAATGGTTAGGTTCTAGAAAGGAAATCTAAAAGCAAGCTGGCCTAACTCAGGCACTATAAAATAGATGAAACATTTCTGGGATAGCTGCAAAGCATCAAAAATTTGTATTGCAATTTGCATCTGTAGTGTGCCATCTTAATACTTGACAAAGAGGAAGATGGTCTTAAAGTAAGGTGGGCACAAGAGGCAGACAATGTTTTTAAACAGCTGAACAAAATGTGTTCAGAACCTGTTTTGATATTCCTAGATTTCAGTAAGCCTTTCATATTTGTATTAATGCATCAGAGTAGGTCTGGGATAGTGCTTTCACAGGATTTTGAGGAGAACACCCTATCTGGTTTTTATGCTGCATGCTTAGCAGAGCAGGAATCGGGTAATCTAATATTGAACGGGAACACAAGGAGATCAACTGGATGCTTTTTTTATTCTGTTGGTATAATTTTTCCTGAGCAGGGACTTTACATTGATCATCGACCATCCTCCCCCTCGTGTGGCTACACAGATAATGAGATGGAAATACTAAGCTTTGTTAGTGAGCACTTTCAATTTCACTGGGAAACACCAATCAGACTTAAGCCACCACAACGCAGTGGCATATCTCATACTAACAGTCCATCCTTTTGACTTAGTGTAATATAGTATGACGGGTCTATCTCTAGGATGTGTCAAAACTAATATTGTGTAAATAATATTGTATATGGTATTGTAGTGTGATGACTTAAAAATGTTTTGTAAATAATGGAAATATTGCTCTACAGAAAATGCATTACTTTTTAAGAAAAAAAAAGGGTTGTCTCTATATCAGGTAGGTAATATTTCTCTAAACAATGCTGGTAACAAGCAATTATATTGTTAGTGCAAAGTATAAAAGAGGTCTATGGCCCTTGAGATCAGAAAAGTTGACCTCTCACTGCAGGGGAAGTTTTTGTCTTGATCAGCAGTTCTAGGAAGCGGGTTATAGAAGAAAAATGTCAAGTTGAAAGAGTCTGTAACAATCTGAAGATGTTCTGCTAAGAGTCTAGCCAGGAGGAAGTTTCTTGAATTTATTTTGAGACTATGTGTCATAGTGCAAAGATATAGAGTTCATAATTCTGAAGCAAGCAGGCATACCATAAAGAGGCAACTTTCGTTGGAAATTAATTAAGGACAGCAATCTCTTCAGGTACATCATGACCATTACCTCTTGAGGGGTTAGATTCCTAATATTTGGGCATACAGAGTATTCTGAACAGCAGTGCCTAAGGAACTATATATGAAGGACGAAGACAGTCTGGAAAACATTCTTAACTGTAAGCAGAGTTTAGAAGAAGAAAAGTGCCTATGGCCTGAGTCCTGAACTGGGGCAGAGGTCACTACTTTCTGTGAGTACTGTAAACATTCTGAAGGGCTGCTTGTTACCAGATGATCTTTGTCACAATACAGTTACACAAAAGAAAAGGCTATCAGCCTCTGAATCTGTTGCAGATTACCTGTTAAATAAGATACTGTTTATGACTTTGTTAGAAAGGGCATAGGAAGGTTTATGACTTTGTTAGAAAGGGCATAGGAACAGACAAACTGGTTTCAATTAGCAATTATGCTGTGTTCTTGGGCTAAAGAATTAAGTCATTATTTGGTTTGCATCCACCTGTTCTTCAAAACTATATTTATCTTGGCTGAATGAAGTCCTTCTTAATTCATTTTAATAAAATAAAATAAAACTTTGTATGCTTGTACAGTCTGAAACAGAAAATTTCAGATTCTTGGATGATGACAAGAGTAAACTGTTGAGCTAATTAAGTGGATACAAAGTGCATAAGGACAATGTTGTTACAAAATAGGAGCTTTAAGCTACCTGAGAGCTGAGTTGCTGTTCCCCACCCTAGGAAAGGAAAGTGTGAAATGTTCATCTTAAATTTGACCTGCATTATTGGATCCTCTCAGTTTATATGAAATTTGAGGATGGTACTCTATATGACAGGCATAAGCAAAAGTTAAGTCTTCCTGAGTAGTGAGCTTATAAAACTAAAAAACTGTCAAAAGCCTCTTGTGCTTATGTGGAGATTTGATCTGGCAAAGAGGATCCCCCTGGCAGTGAGAAGGACTGCTTTAGGAAAATATCTTCTGTTGGTGAAATTTGTCTGTGAAGCTAAAACATGTGTACTGAAACTGCAGCTGTTGTGTTCTGTTCAGAATGAAAAAGAAAATAAGGCTTTAGCGAACTCTGTTACAATTCTTCAAGAAAGAGATGCCCTACTTATCAACATCTAAATAAGGCTTTAGCGAACTCTGTTACAATTCTTCAAGAAAGAGATGCACTACTTATCAACATCTAAATAAGGCTTTAGCGAACTCTGTTACAATTCTTCAAGAGATGCCCTACTTATCAACATCTAAATAAGGCTTTAGCGAACTCTGTTACAATTCTTCAAGAAAGAGATGCCCTACTTATCAACATCTAAATAAGGCTTTAGTGAACTCTGTTACAATTCTTTAAGAAAGAGATGCACTACTTATCAACATCTAAATAAGGCTTTAACGGACTCTGTTACAATTCTTCAAGAAAGAGATGCCCTACTTATCAACATCTAAATAAGGCTTTAGCGAACTCTGTTACAATTCTTCAAGAAAGAGATGCCCTACTTATCAACATCTAAATAAGGCTTTAGCGAACTTTGTTACAATTCTTCAAGAAAGAGATGCACTACTTATCAACATCTAAATAAGGCTTTAGTGAACTCTGTTATAATTCTTCAAGAAAGAGATGCCCTACTTATCAACATCTAAATAAGGCTTTAGCGAACTCTGTTACAATTCTTCAAGAAAGAGATGCACTACTTATCAACATCTAAATAAGGCTTTAGTGAACTCTGTTACAATTCTTCAAGAAAGAGATGCCCTACTTATCAACATCTAAATAAGGCTTTAGCGAACTCTGTTACAATTCTTCAAGAAAGAGATGCCCTACTTATCAACATCTAAATAAGGCTTTAGCGAACTCTGTTACAATTCTTCAAGAAAGAGATGCCCTACTTATCAACATCTAAATAAGGCTTTAGCGAACTCTGTTACAATTCTTCAAGAAAGAGATGCACTACTTATCAACATCTAAATAAGGCTTTAGCGAACTCTGTTACAATTCTTCAAGAAAGAGATGTAGTACTTATCAACATCTAAATAAGGCTTTAGCGAACTCTGTTACAATTCGTCAAGAAAGAGATGCCCTACTTATCAACATCTAAATAAGGCTTTAGCGAACTCTGTTACAATTCTTCAAGAAAGAGATGCACTACTTACCAACATCTAAATAAGGCTTTAGCGAACTCTGTTACAATTCTTCAAGAAAGAGATGCACTACTTATCAACATCTAAATAAGGCTTTAGCGAACTCTGTTACAATTCTTCAAGAAAGAGATGCCCTACTTATCAACATCTAAATAAGGCTTTAGCGAACTCTGTTACAATTCGTCAAGAAAGAGATGCCCTACTTATCAACATCTAAATAAGGCTTTAGCAAACTCTGTTACAATTCTTCAAGAAAGAGATGCACTACTTATCAACATCTAAATAAGGCTTTAGCGAACTCTGTTACAATTCTTCAAGAAAGAGATGCACTACTTATCAACATCTAAATAAGGCTTTAGCGAACTCTGTTACAATTCTTCAAGAAAGAGATGCCCTACTTATCATCATCTAAATAAGGCTTTAGCGAACTCTGTTACAATTCTTCAAGAAAGAGATGCCCTACTTATCAACATCTAAATAAGGCTTTAGCGAACTCTGTTACAATTCTTCAAGAAAGAGATGCACTACTTATCAACATCTAAATAAGGCTTTAGCGAACTCTGTTACAATTCTTCAAGAAAGAGATGCCCTACTTATCAACATCTAAATAAGGCTTTAGCGAACTCTGTTACAATTCGTCAAGAAAGAGATGCCCTACTTATCAACATCTAAATAAGGCTTTAGCAAACTCTGTTACAATTCTTCAAGAAAGAGATGCACTACTTATCAACATCTAAATAAGGCTTTAGCGAACTCTGTTACAATTCTTCAAGAAAGAGATGCACTACTTATCAACATCTAAATAAGGCTTTAGCGAACTCTGTTACAATTCTTCAAGAAAGAGATGCCCTACTTATCATCATCTAAATAAGGCTTTAGCGAACTCTGTTACAATTCTTCAAGAAAGAGATGCCCTACTTATCAACATCTAAATAAGGCTTTAGCGAACTCTGTTACAATTCTTCAAGAAAGAGATGCCCTACTTATCAACATCTAAATAAGGCTTTAGCGAACTCTGTTACAATTCTTCAAGAAAGAGATGCCCTACTTATCAACATCTAAATAAGGCTTTAGCGAACTCTGTTACAATTCTTCAAGAAAGAGATGCCCTACTTATCAACATCTAAATAAGGCTTTAGCGAACTCTGTTACAATTCTTCAAGAAAGAGATGCCCTACTTATCAACATCCAAATAAGACGTTAGCGAACTCTGTTACAATTCTTCAAGAAAGAGATGCCCTACTTATCAACATCTAAATAAGGCTTTAGCGAACTCTGTTACAATTCATCAAGAAAGAGATGCCCTACTTATCAACATCTAAATAAGGCTTTAGCAAACTCTGTTACAATTCTTCAAGAAAGAGATGCCCTACTTATCAACATCTAAATAAGGCTTTCGCGAACTCTGTTACAATTCTTCAAGAAAAAGATGCCCTACTTATCAACATCTAAATAAGGTTTTAGCGAACTCTGTTACAATTCTTCAAGAAAGAGATGCACTACTTATCAACATCTAAATAAGGCTTTAGCGAACTCTGTTACAATTCTTCAAGAAAGAGATGCCCTACTTATCATCATCTAAATAAGGCTTTAGCGAACTCTGTTACAATTCTTCAAGAAAGAGATGCCCTACTTATCAACATCTAAATAAGGCTTTAGTGAACTCTGTTACAATTCTTCAAGAAAGAGATGCCCTACTTATCAACATCTAAATAAGGCTTTAGCGAAATCTGTTACAATTCTTCAAGAAAGAGATGCCCTACTTATCAACATCTAAATAAGGCTTTAGCGAACTCTGTTACAATTCTTCAAGAAAGAGATGCCCTACTTATCAACATCTAAATAAGGCTTTAGCGAACTCTGTTACAATTCTTCAAGAAAGAGATGTCCTACTTATCAACATCTAAATAAGGCTTTAGTGAACTCTGTTACAATTCTTCAAGAAAGAGATGCCCTACTTATCAACATCTAAATAAGGCTTTAGCAAACTCTGTTACAATTCTTCAAGAAAGAGATGCCCTACTTATCAACATCTAAATAAGGCTTTAGCGAACTCTGTTACAATTCTTCAAGAAAGAGATGCCCTACATATCAACATCTAAATAAGGCTTTAGCGAACTCTGTTACAATTCTTCAAGAAAGAGATGCCCTACTTATCAACATCTAAATAAGGCTTTAGCGAACTCTGTTACAATTCTTTAAGAAAGAGATGCCCTACTTATCAACATCTAAATAAGACTTTAGCGAACTCTGTTACAATTCTTCAAGAAAGAGATCCCCTACTTATCAACATCTAAATAAGGCTTTAGCGAACTGTGTTACAATTCTTTAAGAAAGAGATGCCCTACTTATCAACATCTAAATAAGGCTTTAGCAAACTCTGTTACAATTCTTCAAGAAAGAGATGCCCTACTTATCAACATCTACTTGGCTTTCAAAACAGAAGTACAGCCAGTTAGCGACATCGGTGCATTCTCCTAGACATAAGTGTAGACACTGACCAACACCTGATCAGTTTCCAACAACAGATCTCCACCATAACCAACTTACTGGAAACTCCCCCCCCAAAAAAAAAGTACAGCTTTGAAAAATGTCAGAATTGAAGATGATATGGAAGCTTATTTGGTAGCATTTGAGAGATATGTGGCTAGGGAAAACTGACCCCAGTCTGAGTGGTTCAGAATACTGTCCTCGCATCTAACCAATGAACACTAAAAGCATACATGGACCTTGAGGATGCAGATGTACACAAATATCAGAAACTGAAACAGGAAATTCTAGCTAAGGGTGGTCCTTCACCAGAGGCATAGTCACTTAAATTTTACAAATGAATACTCATGTGAGCAAACTGGTAAGGTCACAAATGGCTGATATATTATGTACTTTGAATTGGGAATAGACATTTATGTAAAAATGCAAGCATAATTCAAATTACATTGACTGTGATCAAATTTAAAAGTTCCCTTCCTAACAACTTAAGAAAATCAACTATTCAAAAGTAGTTATAAATCTTCTAAACAGCTGGTTGTTTTAGCAGAATGTCTGTTGCTAACTGAAATTTCAAACCACGTCAGACTTGCATATAACAAGGGCTAATAGTAATGTTCTAGAAAAAGGCACCAATCAAAATACTGCACAGTTACTAATAGCAATATTGCACATGTCATCATCTTCTTTCGGCTATTCCCGTTAGGGGACGCCACAGCGGATCACCTGTTTCCATTTCTTCCTGTCCTCTGCATCTTGCTCTGTCACACCAACCACCTGCATGTCCTCTCTCACCACATCCATAAGCCTTATCTTAGGCTTCCTCTTTTCCTGTTATCTGGTAGCTTCATCCTTAGCATCTTTTTCCCAATATACTCCGCATCCCTTCTCAGCACATGTCCAAACCAACGTAATCTTGCCTCTATGGCTTTGTCTCCAAACCTTCCAACCTGGGCTGACCCTCTAATATACTTATTTCTAATCCTGTCCACCCTCGTCACACCCAGTGCAAATCTTAACATCTTTAACTCTGCCACATCCAGCTCAAACTCCTGTCTTTTTGTCAATGCCACTGTCTCCAACCCATATAACATAGCTGGTCTCACTACCCTCTTGTAGACCTTCCCTTTCACTCTTACAGGTACTCGTCTGTCACAAATCACTCCTGGCACTCTTCTCCATCCACTCCATCCTGCCTGTACTCTCTTCTTCACCTCTCTTCCACACTCACCGTTACTCTAAACTATTGACCCCAAGTATTTAAACTCATCCACCTTCGCCACCTCTACTCCTTGCATCCTCACCATTCCTCTATACTCCCTCTCATTCACACACATATATTCTGTCTTAGTCCTGCTGACCTTCATTCCTCTTCTCTCTAGAGCATATCTCCATCTCTCCAGGGTCTCCACCACCTGTTCCCTACTCTCACTACAGATCACAATGTCATCTGCAAACATCATAGTCCATGGGGACTCCTGTCGGATCTCGTCTGTCAACCTGTCCATCACCATTGCAAATAAGAAAGGGCTTAGAGCTGATCCTTGATGTAACCCCACCTCCACATTAAACGCATCCGTCACTCCCACTGCTGACCTCACCGCTGTCACACTACCCTCGTACATACACTGCCACCCAGTGCCTGTCTTAACTCATCCCTGAACTCCATCTCACAATTACCCTTTTTCAGTTTCCACCATTTGATCCTTGGTGCTGCCCTCACACTCCTCCTCCTCTTCTTGATCACCAATGTCATCCTACAAACAACCATCCTATGCTGCCTAACTACACTTTCTCCGGCCACCACTTTACAGACTCCAATCTCCTTCAAACTGGCCCTCCTACATAAGATATAATCCACCTGTGTGCATCTTGTTCCACTCTTGTATGTCACCCTATGCTCCTCCCTCTTGTTAAAATACGTATTCACCATAGCCATATCTATCCTTTTCGCAAAATCCACTACCATCTGACCTCCTGCATTCCTTTGTTTAACACCATATCTACCCATCACTTCCTCATCCCCACTGTTCCTTTCACCAACATACCCATTTAAATCTGCTCCAATCACCACTCTCTCACCCTTGGGTACAGTCATCACCACTTCATCCAATTCACTCCAAAATTTTTCTTTCTCATCCATTGAACACCCAACTTGTGGAGCATATGCACTAATAACATTAATCATTACACCATCAATTTCCAGCTTCATAAACATCACTCTATCCGACACCTTTTTCACCTCCAAAACACTCTTCGCATACTGTTCCTTCAGAATAACTCCTACGCCATTTCTCCTCCCATCCACACCATGATAAAACAATTTGAACCCACCTCCGATACACCTAGCCTTACTCCCCTTCCATCTGGTCTCTTGCACACACAATATACCAACCTTCCTTCTGTCCATCATATCAGCTAGCTCTCTCCCTAAACCAGTCGTACTACCAACATTCAAAGTTCCGACCCACACTACCACAGTCCTAGCCTTTCTCCTCTTTTCCTGCCTTCAGCCATGCCTTTTGCCTCTTCTCCTCCTTCGGCCAACAGTAGCCCAATTTCCACCAGCACCCTGTTGGCTAACAGTACTGGTGGTGGTCGTTGTTAACCCGGGCCTCGACCGATCTGGTATGGAAATATTAACTGGTGACTGCATGAAAAGATTTGGTGAAGTTTTACTCCAGATGCCCTTCCTGATGCAACCCTCCCCATTTATCCACACTTGGGACTGGCACAAAGAAATGCACTGGCTTGTGCCTCCCCAGTGGCTGGGTTAGCAATATTGCATGTAAAAACTATTAATACTTGCCCATAAGCCATACCAGAAAGAATGCCCATGCAATGTGATAATGCTGAACTTTTAACTGCTAGAAATGTAGAGTATGATTTTTGCCACTGTGCTATTAATGAACTTATTAAATGTAATACTGTGGTAGAAATGAAGGAGAGTTAAAATTTGGTGGAGTCAGACAGCATGATGATATTAATTAGATCACAATATATTTGTAAAGTAAAACAACCTTTAAAGAGAAAATTAAAGTGATATGTGTACATGAGTATCTTGTAAGATAGAAACTGTTCTAAGTAAAATGTTACACCCAGTAGCTCTACTACCTAACTCAATCCATGTTGTGATACTTGGCCAAGATTTTCCCCAGTTCAAAGAGCTATAGAGGGTACGGGGGATTCAATCAGATATAGTGTCTGGAATGATGTAAAGAAAATGTATAAAACTGGAAGACACAACAAGAACTATGATTTTGCTGTCAATGGAAGGGTTATTTAAATATGATTGTGACCCTTGGTAGTCAGTTTTTAAAATAATAAGTCAGTGTGACTAGGAAGGGTCCATAGCAAATAATACAGTAAGAGAAGTAGGTATGCAAACTGAGGAAGGGCTAGATGATTCTCAGACTGAAGGAAACTAAAAGGAGAACTTGAACAGAGACCTAAGCTTCTCCCCGATAGACTATATTAGATAGATCCTTAGAAACAGAAACAAGACTCTAAGGATAAAGAAAGTGAGATAACTACTAGAGTAGAAAAAAGAAAACAAGGATTATCCCTGTAAAAGAAAATTATTTTTGTGAGTTACTTTTTATAAAAAATGAGCTAGATGAATTGGGAAGACCTGTACCTGTACTTATAGAATAAGGAACCCCAGCTTACACTTTATATCGATATAATGATGAAAATAATGTTGATCTGGCTGACTTCCTGATAATCAGTTTCAGGAAGGCCATATGGGAAGGCAATACACCAAGCAGAGCTATAGATAATGCAATAATAGTATGAGGAGAAATAATGGAATAGAACAACCCCGATTCGTACTCAGACTTTGAGCTAAGGAAAAATAAAACTGCCCTGGATGGCAACTAAAGACAATGAACATGTACTGATCTTGTTTTTAGTTTCGATGCCTTTTTAGAACACTTATAATGAAGTTATCACATAGCCACATTTTGAAGTTCATTTAGGAATTGGTAAGACAAAAAATAGGATTTCACTAGATTTTACTGGCCTGGGATTAAGAAATAAACAGAAACTGTATGTGTGGCTTGCCCAGAATGTTGAAGGACAGCACTCATCTCAAGGTTTAAGAACTCTTTGATACTTTTACCTTTGTGAAAGTCCAATTTAAAAGAACAGCAATGGACATTGTAAGTCCGTTTGTAAAACTGAGTCAGGATCATCAGTATAGCCTGATAATCACTGATTATGCAATAAAGTTCTTTGTGGCAGTACCTCCTGCAAATACTTTATGTAAAGACCCCAGTAAAATAACAACTGCTTTTTTTCTAGAGTAGTCATTTCCCATTAAAATCTTACCAAACAAGGGACCCCATTCATACCAAAGTAATGCATGAAATTTGTCAAATTTTTAAATGAAACAGCTAAGGATAGTTGCATGTATACTGTCATACAGATAGAGTAGTTGAGCACTTCACCAAAACATTAAAGGTCTCTGTCATAGAAGTCTATAGAACTGGGTGAAGAAGCTGTAGCTGACTGTTTCTGTATCATATTTCTACTGTAAGACAAGAGTACTAAGCCTCAACCAAATACACACCATATGAGTTCCTGTATTGCAGACATCCTTAATGCTTGCTAGATATAGCAAAAGAAACATGATGAGAATAAATATTTCCCTTTAAATGTATGGCAGAGATTTTCACAGATGAACTATAATATCTATAGTAAAATAAAATACGGAAAAAGCAGAGGAGACCCAGCAGAGAGCTTATAATGAGAATGCTCATATCACAGAATACAAATCAATGTGTAAAGTACTTGTATCCACTCCTGGAAACAAGTTTCTTTCAAACTGGCAAGGATGGACCTTTTGAAACTGTAGAATAAATAAGTGAAATAAATTATAATTTGGGACAACCAAAAAAAGGAAACTAGAACAGTTTTACTGCATAAATATTCAGAAGCCTTGAAAATACTGAAGTTTCTGTAGTAAGTACATTTGCAAAGGAAGTTAGGTTTCCACAACATGCATTATAGTCAAAATAGATGAGTAGTTATCAATGCCTTGGAAAGAAAACTAAAGGAATTTATACTAAAGTTACCTGGCAGAAACAGTCTAATCCAATACAACACAGAAACCATATCAGATGAGAAAGTAAATTTGTAACAGTACAGAAAACCAGAACACAATGCCAAACATCTAAGACACAGGTATAGAAAGTATTCAAACACGGGGTTATAAAAGAGCCATGAAGTGGCTGGAATAGTCCGATTGTACTGGTTCTAATCCTGATAAGCCTATTAAGTTTTGTAATGATGCCAGAAATTTACATAAGGTATTTATATTTGATCTCCATTCTGTCCTGAATGGATGAACTGATTGGAAGATTCAACAAGGTTAGGCTTTGGTCCTCTTTGGATCTAACCAAAGGCTACTAGCAAGTTTCACTAGCCTCAAAAGCAAAGAAAAATTGTATTGTTCACACCAGATGAATTCTTTCATGACAGAGTCCTGCTTTGTTGTCTCCTCAGATCACCTGCAACATTCTATAGGCTGATGAGCAACAATTCTTCCAGTTTAAACAAGATATTTATTAGCCTATCTGGGTAGTGAAGCTATATGCCTGGGGTTATACATACTCCCATAGTACTGGTTTCAGTCATGATGAATCCATTATGTTTTGCAATGATACCAGAAATTTAAATAGGGTATTTATATTTGATCTGTATTCTATGTCCTGAATGGATGAACTGATTAAAAGATTAGGCAAGGCTAGGCTTCTGTCCTCTTTGGATCTAATAGAAAGTTACTGGCAAGTTCTACTAGCCTCAAATGCAAAGGAAAATGCCATTGTTTATATCAGGTGGAGTCTTCCTTTACAGAGCCCTACCTTTTTGTTTCCATTGATCACTTGCAACATTGTATAGGCTGATGGACAATTCTTACAGTCCAAACAAGATATCTATCAGCCTACCTGGATAGTGCAGCAATATTTTTAGAAGACTGGCAAAGCCATCTCCCTAAATTTTACATCATTTTAGATTTCTTGCCAAACCTCTCAACCTCTTAGCACAACAAATCTGGAAAAAGCCTAAAATAATGGGAGAAAAAAGCCCAAAAATAGAGTTGGATTTTAAACATCGCTCTTGTAAATTTAGAAGGTTGCTAGAATAACAAGATATGTGTTAGTATACATTTTCTAAAGAAAATGAAGTCTGTAACTCAAATGCATGTCATTATTTAGTGACTTCAATCCTCAGAGATTTGCCAGAAAAACTCAAATTATATGAAGAACAGATGAAAAACATGAGACAAAAATGTGGTCGTTCTGTGTAAATCAACACAGTTGAGAGGTATGTTTCTCACATTAAGCTGGGTTAACTGCTAACTCAACTAAATTCAAGTGTCATTTGGACTAGTGAAACCACAGGTCAATAAAATTGCCTGTTCCAGATGTGAGGGATACATTGAGCAAAATGAAAAGCTATCATACCAGTAATACTGTTGATCTTACAGTAGAGGTTTATTTCCTTGGAGGATCAATGAAGGAGAAGTTTATTAAAAGACAATGCACCCCAAGAAATATTAAGCATAGACTACCTCTTAAGAACCTATAGAAACTGAGAAGAGGGATAGAGATTTTAGTCTGCCATGGGAACTTAAGTATCTTAAACCAAAGATATTTCTTGTTAAGAATCTTTGGGCCTTTCAAGTTGCACAAGATGATTTGAAAGATACGTTCCAAAGTGGTCATCTCATTCAACAATGGATCTGATGAGGGAGGAGTAAAGGGGGGACAAGAATATACTTTGAGTTAGAAGAGCTGCCGTGATAATTAAGCTGTATGAGGAAGGACTTTTTGACCATATCTAAAATGGTGATGGAAAGAGAGCTCATTGATGGTGAAGGTAGCAGCTAGGTAACCAGATTTTCCAGGGAGGTAGAGAAAGAAGTGTGGTGCAAAAGGAGGGGGGGGGGCACTTTTAAGTAAATGGTTAAGGAGTTTAACACCACTAATTGGTGCAGAGACATTTTGCAATAAGGGCATTGATATTTTCAAAGTCAATGAATATCTAGGCATATTTAGTGGAGGTGTGCAGGTTTGCTATTTTAAAGAGAGTTAATTAAAATTTCCCCATAAAAAATGATGTTCAGATTGATGAGTATCTTATCAAGTTGATCTAGGAAATCAGTATGCTCTGTATAGGACATGGAAGGGGACATGCAGAGAGCAATGATGTGGTTTGAGATACACTAGGACCTTTAATGGTTTTAGGCAAGTATCAAAATATCAGCTGTGAGACAGTGGGATACCTTATAAATATGGATACACCCCCAGTTTCCAGTGGTGATGACTGAGCGTGTGGTAGACACAATTCCCTGGTAAGCATGGAGTGTTGTCTTTGTTCTGAAGCCATATCTCTGTAATTATGCAAATAAGTATGTCTTCAAGAGGGAGATAAGCGTGAAGCTCTGACATTTCATCGTTTTATCTTCTATTTTTGAGCAGAGCAACCCTGATATCTTTTGAATTGTAATGTGATATGTGGGCATGCTCATGAGTTGAACATTACCTAAAAAGACACAACGGTGGAAAAAAAACTTCTGACCAGTATGCAAAACTCATGCATATATGGCATATAACCCTTACTCTTGTAATAACCATAGCAACAGATGGCATTTAAAAACAAGAAGACGTGTGACTTATATTTGTAGCTGTCTAATCTATTTGTAGTCTTTTACACTATTAAAGCTTACCATACACTAAAGCACTTCAATCTCGTATAACTCTACAGTGTGTCAAACAGACAGAATTGTTCTTATTCTAAAAGTGGCTTGTGTGCGTGTGTGTGTGTGTGTGTGTGTGTGTGTGTGTGTGTGTGTGTGTGTGTGTGTGTGTGTGTGTGTGTGTGTGCACTCTCTCATGTGTTATTGGTTCAGTACCACATTTGTTGATTTGTAACTAGTCACTGTGGTTTATTTCTGTCTTTGTGTACATGGTAACATGTGTCTGCTCTATATGTCCACTGTATAGAATTATGAAAATTTCTTTCCTGTACAGTAGATGAGTCAATTGTTCTTATTAGGAGGGTTAAACTTCATTATTTGAAGATGTACATAGTTTTGTGTGGTTTCATTAAAACAACAAGTTTTGTAAGATGTGACAGGTTCAAATGGATATGACAAAAAACAACTTTATAAAAGATCAACCTGCCAAACATTAGTGTATGTATAAAACACAAAAGCTGAAACTAGACATTTTTTTAAATGACGTTATACATAACAGATGGGAATAATAACTTCTTATAATAATGGCAGCACTTTCCATCTTATCTTTGAACGTGAATGATCATACAGGTATATATAAAAAAGGAAGATTAGTGAACTGTATTAAGAAATACAGAGTACAAATAGCTATGCTACAAAAAACTTGGTGGGTCAGTACCATTAACTACTGCGTTTTCAAGCTGCTTTACCTACGCATATAGGGGTTCCAATCTGACAGCAGGCAACTTGAGTCTCTATACATACAACTATCACTTTGTTGGTGTGCTTAGCATAATGTTTAATGTTTTCACCTCATAGACACAAGGTAGAGGGTTTGATGCTGACCTCAGGTTATTGGGTAGGCGTACAATGGCCCTTCAGGGCAGTTATCCTAGTATTCACCTATGAACCTATGAAGAGGACACAATTGGAAAAAGCAAACATGAGAATTTGATAAAAATAGGATTTCAGGATGGTTATTCAGCAGAATATCTATTGCTATAGGAACTCCAGTAGCAAGAGAAGAGTAAAAAAAAAGATAATTATGTTAGATTTGTAGTAGTAAGGGGCTGCTAGCAAGGGAGGAGGATTATATTGGCATGTATTTATATTCCACCTAAAACTGCTACAATGGATCTTAAGAAAATTATGGGAGAAATAATCAGCTTTCAGCAGAGAATATTAATATAGGTGGGGAGTGGAATTTGATTTGCAATAGTGAGGATGTATCTTTGGGGCCTAGAAGGGAAAATATAACAAAAAGGTAGATTTTTTGAAGAAATTTATGAAAATATTTGGTATGAAAGATATGAATTCAGTAGTAGGAGTTTGAAGAAAATTTATGTATTATTTCCCAAGGCACAAAAACTGTGCTAGGCTTGACAGAAATTATATTTCACAGGAATGTGTGCATTTAATTGAATGGTTTAACATGCATCCAACAACTATTTCAGATCACATGCTAATAATAAATAAATACAATAAAAATGCAAGGTACTGAAATAAAAATGAGACACTGGGACTTCTCCACCTATCTGTTCAACAGAAAGGATTTTAAGGAATGGGTAGTGGAAATTATTCAGCAGTTATTAGGGAAGGTAGAAATTTCTTCATTAAAATATAGTTAGGGAGTGTGACAAAATGAAAGTGGAGTTGAAAAATACGGTAGGAATAAAAGAAAAAGGGATATGATTAAGAAAGAAAAAGGGATATCATTAAGAAGTGACAATAATTATTTAGAGGGATGGACAAAGGTTGAAATATAGCAGAATAAAGTGCAACTCACAGAACAAGAACAGGCACAACTCCAGAGTGCTGAACAGAAAATAAGGGACTACCTCGATAATATGCATGAGCTCAGAAAGACTGCTGTTAAGCAAGTGTTTTTTTTTTTTTGATAACTGCAGAGCACAAAAGCTTTTAGCTCATTGGCTCAGGCAACAGAAAGTAGAAAGGATTGTTACTAAACTTAGGGAGCCTGTAACAAGGAAAATATGGAGTTCTTAGAAATATTTAAGAAATTTTATGAAAATCTATATAAAGCAAAGAAATGTGGAAATCAAGAAAAAGTACAAATGGAAATATTTATAGAAGAATTAAATATGACAATGTCTGAGGAAGATAAGGCTCAATTATTAACACTTAGGACAGGAGAAGATGAGATAAAATGGTGATGTATAACCAATTTGCAGTAAACTTTCTTGGAATAGATGGTATTTCTGTGGAAGTTTGGAAGCTAGGAGGGAAGAAATTATAACAATCTGGAAGGTTTTGTTTAACAGTATTTTTAAAAGGAGGAGAAGCACCAACATCCTAGAAGAAAGTTGTGATGGCTGCAATACCTAAAGATGTAAAGACCCATCAGATCCAGCTTCATATAGGCCCATTGATTCTAAACCATGATTATCAAGTGTTTTTGTCTATAATAGCTAAAAGAATGGCAAAGGTGCTGCCGAAATTAATAGATATGGATCAATGTGGAGGCAAACATTTGACAACATTAATAGAACAATGATTATCCAGAGGGAAGCAGAATTAAGAAAATACTAATGCTATTGGCAGGTACTGATGCAGAGAAAGCATTTAACAGAGTAAGCTGGGATTTTATGATTAGGGCAATGGAAACATTTGCATTCCTTGACACAATAATAAGCTTAATCAAGAGGCTATATGAGAGATCAGAGCCAAAAATTAAAGTGTGTGAGGAAGTCCTCTCTAGTAAGTTCCATTTGAAAAGAGAGACCAGAGAGGGGTATGTCCTCTTTCCCATTTGTAATTTGCATTATATTTAGAAACATTGGCAAAGAAAATAAGGAGCTCAGATATTTAAGGATATAATTGGCATGGTAATCAAGAAAAGCTGGCTTTTTTTTACAGATTATATTATTCTGTACTTGATAAAAACAGAAAGGACATTTTAGTGTTGTGGAACATTCTTAGATGGTTTCACGTCTTTTTTGGGAAACAAAATTAATGAAGATAAATCAAAGGCAATAGCTGTAAATTATGTATCCACACAAGGATTGTTTCAGCAATACTCTTATTTATGGGGACATGATAAAATGCAGTACCTAGGAGTATAGGTTAAAAGGGATTTTGTTAAGGCAGCTAAGTCTGTGTGGGAAGAGACTAAACAAAACATAATTAAAAACTAAAAACTAAAAGCAATATTTTATGGATATGGATAGCAAGATATGAGCAGTGAGAATATTTTAATCCTGTTTGTTTTATACACAGGTCAGGCATATTTCTATCAGCCAGTGGAGAAGTTTTGGATAGCAATTAATAAAGAGTTGAATGATATTATCTGGGAAGGGAAGAGGGCAAGAATCAAGTGGGATACGTTGTTCCTTCCAATACAAAAAGGTTGTTTGTTATTACCTGATTTGAAGGGATATTTCAAAGCTACAGAGTAAAGGCTCCTATACACAGCACAAGATGAAACATAATTCAAAGTGGAAAGGGATGATGATGTAACAGTGGGGAAGCTCAAGAAATAAACACAAACTGATGTTTTGGATGCAGATTCTTAAGGATAATAACAATAGTCATACGACTTGGGGAAGAAGTCATTACTGAGCACATTTCGGGTGGTGCGAAGAACACTTCTGGCTGACATCAAAGATTAAAACCATACTAATTTCATGAACTTTAATCGTACATTGAATTAAGAATGGGGTCCATTCCCATCATGGTATTAGAAACCCAAAAGACTTGGAGAAATTAAAAAAAAATATTGTATTCATAAAGTAGCAGAAAGTATTCTAAGAACTAAGCCAACATGGGAATGGAGACAGAAGATTCTGCCAGTAGGGATGACTGTACAGAGAATAGGCAAGAGAAGGCAGGAATTTACTGGAGGAAGCTGGAAAAGTAACCAAGGTATTAGGAACAAATAATTGGAGAGGGGAGGATAACAGAATGGGAAGAGGCCAATAATATATTTGGATTGCAGGCTAGAGACTGCCTTCCCTATCAAAGACTGATATCAGAGTAAAATTAAAAGGAACAGGGGATACTGAAAGACCAGCACTGGTAGAGCTTTCAGTTGACTCAAGGACAGATGTTGTGGTTAAAAGGGGAAATTAGTAGGTCATAAAATACTGTATAATAACTATAGGAATCAATCAGAGGAGGTTAGAAAGGATTGGGAAGAGAGATTGGATAAGCAATTCACAAAGAAACAATGGCAGTGTATACATACATATATATATATATATATATATATATATATATATATCTATATATATATATATATATATATATATATATATATATATATATATATATATAATGTATATGGCTCCAAAATAGTCAACAAGGTGTAGAAGATTTAGGATTTTTGCTTGTACGTGTTTGTATACCCCAAGCAGACGCCAGAGAATTTTTCCTTGGGAAGATTGCAAATATTGGAGGTACGATGGAGAGGAAAGAGATAATTGGGAACATATTTTTTGGGAGTGCAATGAGTTGGCAGATTAAAAAAAATCCCTACAGACTACTCTGTCAGAAATACTGGATAAACAAATTAGTGTAACTAAGGAAATGATTTTTGAGCTGTGACACAGGATCTGAATTGGATAGACATAGTAAGGTCTTGCTGAGTTTAATTCAGGTGGCTGCCAAAAGAGCAATTAATAGAAAACAGAAATCAAAGTATATATCAACTGTATTAGAAGTAGTGAATATAGTAACACAGAGATAAAATAACTGGGAAGTAGGATCTTTAGAAATGCATCGGAGCAACTTACATTGAAAAATATAAAATTGTGAGAACAGTGTATGCAGAATAATGTTTTGAGGAGGAATGAGGTCTAAGGGAAGGCAGAAATTAATTAAGAGATGTAATGTTCTCTTGACAATGACTGCATAGAAGATTATAACTGATGTCTAATGTTTACAGCTGAAAATATGACGTTAATATGGTTTGTTTTCATTTACATTAATGTATGATTCCCTCTGTCATGTCATAATTCAATTAAGATGATTTTTGTTTAAAAAAAATCAGATGGACCCAGTTATGTTGGTACTAACTGTTATTATTTGCTTGTAACATTGCAGTGCTGTTATTCTGTACAGTTCCAAATGGGACTAGTCTGTCTTTGTTTATTCACTTTTTCACTAATTGTGTCTTAGTTTATTAGCTCTTCATTGAACTCACCTGCATGTTTTTACCTGACTCGCTGTATTTTAGACTGGTGGTGTTCTCAGCATGTGTGGGGATGGTGCATTTGTCCTGAAGACTTACTGAAGCTGTGTTGTATAACTATCAACTGTCTTTATTTTGCAGAATGTCCACAGTTTTGCCTCATATTTTGAGCTGTTCTTTATAACATTTTCGATTTTCTGTTAAATGGCTCAGGAGTACAGTCAGTCAATAAAGCCAGACATTCGAGTTTAATACTAGCTATTATTCAGAATGTATGTTGATGCAAAACCTGTTGTTCTATTAACATTTTAATGAATTAAAGTAATATTCAAAAATTATCTTTTATTTTGGGACCTTGTTCCACCCCCATTACTTCTGGCTGTGCCCATATCTTGTGAGCAAAGAAACAGAGGGAGATAAGGTGCTGTGTGTTTGAGACAGGGTTTATTTTTAATTAAAGGATGGCTTATGTGTGGATGTGAGTAGGCAAATTTGTCTAAGAACTTTATTTAAAATATGGCCATGGGGAAGAGGATAAGAAAAGAAAGAGCTGAGCAGATTTAGGACTCTTTGCTTTTTTATTTTACTACAAGGAAAGCAGATGACTGTTTTGGTCATGTTTTATTAGTGTGAGGACTGGATATTGTAGCCTTTTGGTGTATGCATGAACAAATACACTTCATTCTTTTTGAGTGAATTTATGCTGGCATTCCTATAACAACTATGCTTGAAAGTCAATGACAGCTCTGGGCTGAACTACAAAGGATTGTGTGGCTTACATTAATCTTTTATTCTGCCCATTTAATGGGCTAGGGTAATAACTAACTCTCATTTATTTAAATGCATTATAGTTTCATAGTTTCATAGTATAGTACTAGGCTATCTGCCCTGGGGCATTTGTAAGCCTAGCCATAGTGATGTGGCTTTTGCCACCCCATGAAATGGTACAAAAATGTGCAGAATAAATCTAGAATACTGTGCCTCTGTCTAGTAGTGACACAATGAAGGTCCCCTTATATAATAGAATTAGTTTATTGTGCCCCTGTCTAGCAGTGACACAGATGTGACCCCTGGGGTAAACTTACGATCTCCCATCCACTCATCAAGATTTCTCTTGAAGAGAGTCAGTGAGGGGCTCTGCCTAATACGAACTGGGATCCTGTTCCAAAGCATGGGAAGCCTCTGGGTTATGAATCTATCCCTCCAGCATGTCCTATTCATACTTGTGCCGAGGTTTAAGTCTTTAGCTCTCGTGGTCCTGATGGATTTGGATTTTTTGAGATGGAGCATGTCCATCAGATCCTGATTGGACATAGCCTTGTACGTCAGGCAGAGATCACCTCTGAGCAGGCGGTATGCTACTGAATAGAGCTGAAGTTTCTTTAGTCTGGCAGAATAAGACATATGTTGGAGACCCTTGATCCTTTTGGTGAGGTACTTTTGTGGTCTCTCCAGCTGTTGCAAATGCCGGGTGAGGTACATACCAAATGGGGCATTGTACTCAATCATGGGTCTGATGAGGGAGGAATATAGGGGTACAATGACATCCTTGGATCTGGATGTGAATCCCTTCATGATGAGGTGTGCAAGGTAGAATGTTTTTCTAACCACTTTGGCAACGTGGGTGTCAAATGAGTGGTCGCTGTCTACTTGGATCCCTAGGTCTCTGATTACTTTTTCCGTACTCAGTGAGTTGCTGTCTATGTGATAATTTGTGGGTACTTTGTTTTTTCCAAAAGGGATGACTATACATTTTTTGGCATTTAGTTTAAGGCCGTGACTACGGCACCAGTTGTCCGTCTCAGTGAGGCCTTTTTGTAGGATGTGTGTGTCTGCTGGTGTATCGACTATGCCGCCTAGTTTGCAGTCATCTGCGAACTTTGTCAGCCACAGCCCTCCCATGTTTGCTTTAACATCTGAGAAATAAATGCCGAACAAGAGGGGTCCCAGGACAGATCCCTGTGGGACACCACTTGTGACTGGCTTTGAGTCTGACATTGCTCCAGCGATTTTAACTTTATGGGTTCTGTCCTTTAGCCAGTTTGCAACCCATCTAGTGACATAAGAGTTTACTTTTAAGCTGTTTAGCTTATCTATGATGCCTGAGTGGGGTATTGTGTCGAAGGCCTTAGCCAAGTCCACGTATGCTGTATGGACTGCTTTGCCCTCATCAATGGCTCTAGTGACTGTTTCAAAAAAGTCAACCAGGTTTAAAAGGCAGGATCTGCCCTTTACAAAGCTGAACTGGGTGGGGTCAAGTGTCTGTAGGTCCCCTATGTCTCTGTTTATGAGTTCCATAATGATTCTTTCCATAGCTTTGCAGACCAGGCTAGTTAAGCTTATGGGGCGGTAGTTTCCAGGGTCTGTAGAGGGACCCCCCTTGTGGAGTGGGACCACTGTTGCTGTACGCCAGTGTTCAGGTACATATCCCGAAGTAAGGCTAAGGTTAAATAGCATTTTTATGTGTGGGTTTAGCTCCTCTTGGAGTTCACATAACACGCACCCCGGGATACCATCACGTCCCATTGATGCTGTGTTTTTTGCTTTGTTTAGGGCGGTTCTCACTTGGACATCTGAGATGACAGGGAGATTACATTCAGCTGGGATAAGTATTTCTTCTTTTGGGGGTGAAGGAGGGGAGAAATTTGCACTGAACCTGTCAGCCAGAATGTTAGCAATATCTGTGGGTTCAGTGTATTTTTTGTTGTTGTGAACCAACTCTGAGCATACCTGAGGGTTTCCGCCCAGGTTTCTAACATAGCTGAAGAAGGCTTTGTGGTTATCTTTAGTGTCCTTAGCGAGTTTTCTCTCAAAGTTTGCCTTGGATGTTTTTATGAGAGAACGTAGTTTTCTGCTAATGTTGATCAGAGATGTCTTCCCTTCATGGGATTTCGCTCTGACGTGCAGCAGCTTCCTTCTTTTGTTATACAATTTGTTTATGGCTGAGGTCCACCAGACAGGACATTTACATTTGGTGGAGAGGGACTTGGATTTGTTTGGGATTGCATGATCCATGCATTCTTGGAGATGTCCATAGAAAGCATTTGTGAAGGATTCGGCATTGTGGGATGTGGTATCCACTTGCACAGTGGGCTTAAAGGATATCATCTCAGTCTTAAGAAGAGTGAAGTCTGCTTTTGAGAAGTTTTTCACTGTGGTCTTTTGTGCTGGGGGTGGAGGTGGGATATGTATATCCAGGGTGATTAGTTTGTGGTCAGATCTCACTAGTGAGGGGTATACTTCCGGTGTGGAGCATTTTGTCCCCATGTTTGTGATGATCAGGTCTAGTATATTATCTCCCCTAGTGGGAGAGGTGACTAGTTGTTCCAGTGCACTTGAATTTATGAATTCCAGGAACCTTTGGGCTAGGGTATTAGGGCTAGAATAATGTACCCAATCTATGTTTGGGTAGTTGAAGTCTCCCAGTATGATGGTATTTTGTGATACATTTATATCCTCCAATGTCTTCAGGAAGGCTGAGTGGGGTTCTTGAGATTGGGAGGGTGGTCTGTAACATGCTACCAGTTGTATAGCAGTTTTGCCTATGGTTAGTTGCACCTGTATGGTCTCTGATGCTTCATGTGTTGCTACTAACCTGGAGGTGTGGGTGTCCTTGATGAATATGGACACTCCCCCCACCCTTTGTGGTTTGGCCCGGGTTTTGGGGCCGAAAAGCATGATACGAGGTATAGTCTGGTAGCACTGGGGTGCTCTCAGGAGCCTTGAACCACGTTTCAGTTACTGCACAGACGTCGATGTTCTCTATGCTGAGGAGTGCATCAAGTGCCTGCATCTTGAGATTTAGACTTCTGGCGTTGAGCAGCATTACCCTTAGTTTTTTTCCATTTTTGTTTTCTAAGGAGGTGGGTTTGTCTTTTGAGCCTTGCCTAAAAAAGGCACTATGGGGGTGGCAAGAGCCTTAGCCAATATCCGGAAGCCCAATGGTGACAGGTGTAAGCCATCCCTTGCAAAGCAGCGTGGCTTGTCCAACATATCATCCCAGGCAGACAGACACTGGATCCCCTTAGAATGACACCAGTACTTGAGCCAATTGTTAAAGCTGATCATCTTGTCTTTGTATTGTGGTATCATTCTTGGTAAGGGCAAGATGCTGCTCAGGGTCAGGGTCATACCAGCCTGGGCTACATAATCGGAGAGCTCCTCTATGTCTCTTTTCATGTAGTCCAGGGAGGTACGTCTCAGGTCATTCACACCAGCATGGACAATGACGGAGTCGTATTTGTACTTGCTTTGGAGTGACCTGAGTGCATGTGTTATGTGGCGGATCCTAGCTCCCGATAGACAGCTCACAGTCACCTTCTCCTTGTTCAGCCTGGTCAGTGGGACATCAGTGTGTCTGACTATGGAGTCACCTATTACTAGTGTATCAGGCAAGGTGTTTGGCCTTAAGGGCTGCGATTGGTCGACACACTGATTTATTGAAGTATGTGTTGCATGTGTTTTGTTTTGAGGTGGTGGATTTTTGGATGTCTGGTTTGGGAGCCTCTGTTGTTTTGGTAAGTTTTTTATTAGAGCCTCCGAGTATGTCTTTGTGTTTTATGTGTTTGGTTTGCAGTTGTGGTAGGTCTATGTGGGACTGGGATTGTTGTGTGTGTGGTTGCCATCTCCTCCTGTCTAGTCATGCCAGCCCTGAGTTGAGAGAGTTCAGCCTCCAGTTTGGCTATATAGTTGCATCTCTCACATGTATTTGTGTTTGTTGGGAGGAGGAGAGGGTTGTCTGTGTACATGAGACAATTGTAGCATTGTCTCAAGATACCCAGGTTGACCAGCTGAACTGGAGACGACGCCAGTAATCTACCACTCGACATGCTAGAACAGTATAAGGGAGTGGTATACCTTTAAGGGAAGTGGATATTCGCAGGGGTGGTAAGTAGATGTAGTGCTTTACTTAGTACGAGAGTGCTTACTTAGTAGAGAAGTATTGTGAACAAGTGCTAGGCTTATAATACAGTGAGTAGTCTGGTTATACTAAGAGTAGAGCTTCCTTAAGGGAAAATTTGAAGAGCAGACTTGGCGGAGCCAGAAAAAGTTTAACCTTGTTTAACCAGCGCTGCGCTATGTGCACAACCGCACAAAGCCGTGCAAATGCGGATTTTAAACAGTGAACTACAAAAGAGCTAGAAATGGTCCCAAACAACCAATTACTACAGCTTCTGTGCTAAGGTCACTTCCCCCAAGGACAGGTAGGCTACTCAAGGCTCCCCACTCCCACTGGTGAGCAAAGACACTTCCTTCTATCCAAGTAAGGTAATGGACAACACAGGAACTACACCACAGCCCAGAATACAGCAATGCCTGTAAACTGGTCTAAACTAGTCGAGGAAGGCGGGAAAACAAGGATTATTTTTTTGGTTTTTTTTGGTAGAAACACACAGAAAATGCAGAAACAGTGATAAATTAGTTACACAGGCTAGCACACTTTAGTGGGCAGCCTCTACAGTTAAATTAAACAAACAAACAAGCAAACTTTCGATCAAATTCGACTAAAATGTAACTTTAAGTGCAGATTTTAAAATAATGCAGCAATCAGTTAAAAAACAGTTCAGGCTAGTTCAAGGTAAGCTACAGAAGCTATTTCAGGTGAAATAAAGCAAAGATACTTAAATCCAGAAGGTAGTCGCTTTTCTGAGTTCCCTGCTGCTAGGACCACTCTGTAAACCCACGTGGAGCTTGTCTGAGCAGTATAGCCAGAATAAAATGCCCAGAGGCGGATTTTAAACAGTGAACTACAAAAGAGCTAGTAATGGTCCCAAACAACCAATTACTACAGCTTCTGTGCTGAGGTCACTTCCCCAAGGACAGGTAGGCTGCTCAAGGCTCCCCACTCCCACTGGTGAGCAAAGAAACTTCCTTCTATCCAAGTAAGGTAATGGACAACACAGGAACTACACCACAGCCCAGAATACAGCAATGCCTGTAAACTGGTCTAAACTAGTCGAGGAAGGCGGGAAAACAAGGATTATTTTTTGTTTTTGTTTTTGGTAGAAACACACAGAAAATGCAGAAACAGTGATAAATTAGTTACACAGGCTAGCACACTTTAGTGGGCAGCCTCCACAGTTAAATTAAACAAACAAACAAGCAAATTTTCGATCATTAAATTCTAATTTGGAGAGATGTATTCTGCTTGATGGTATTTCATTTAACCTGCATGTTAATTATCAGTTCATTCAATTTCAGTACTGTATACTGGTCATGATTCTCATAAGTGTTTAAAAATAATCATTTAAATCAAAGGTGATTGACAGATTAACTAAGAAAGAGGAAGTAGGAAAATCTGTCCACTACAGATCTGTCAGCTTAAGAGTAGTGACAGTAAAAATTATGAGAAGTGTCCTGAGATGGAAGCTGACTGCTTTCCTGGAGGGCAACTATCTCCATTGCAAACCAACATAGGCTCATGGGTTGGAGGTGCTGTCTTTTAAACCTAATATAGTTTCATGACTCAGGTATGGGTGAACGTGACAGAAAAGCACCAGTGCATGTGGTCTACCTTGCCTTCATCAATGCATTTGTGTTAGTGTCATACAGGCAGTTGATAAAACATCTAGGAAATCTGTAGAGTGTAGGTGTAAGACCAAGACTGAATAACTAGAGTACATCATGGTTAAAGAGTATGACACAGATGATTGTAATAAGAAAGAGAAGGTCAAGAATAAGGGAGGTGACTACCAGGTAAGAAAACAGCCTCAGAATGGATTTATTGGTTTCATAGATTTCCTTGGAATTTCAAGGCCATTTAGTTCAAACACAATGTATACCATGCCAATACCCATGCTCAGGCTTTACCACTTTTCTAACAGGAAGAGAGGCCTGTTAATCCTTGAGTAAACTTGTGAATACCCATTCAGTCATCCAGGTTTTGTTTGGAGGAAGATATCAAATCACATTGTTAACCCACACAGGACAATGGTTCCAGCGATGGAGGAGGCACTGAGTACATAATCTATTTCTGCATCCTGCCCTGCTTATCTACTGATGAAGGTTTAGATTTCTGGTTGTAGTATTAGTTTAGATGCTTGACTTATTGAGATACAGGAGGTCAACGACCACCAGATCTCTAGGTAAACAAAGCACAGATCCCCCAGCATCTAAAAGACACAGATAACAGAGGCTGTATTTATGTATTTTTTATTTTATTTTATATTCATTTATTTACTATTTGGTAACCAGGTAGGTGGTCTGGTCCAAAGACCCTTGTCAGCCATGGCTCAGGCTCAGATGTGATAAACAGGGCAAGTAAACTTAAGTTATAGACTTGAAGTATGACAGATTGTTAGGTTTATATATCTGAAAAAACTTTGGAAAGTTCATATATAGTTGATATACATTTTTTATAACAGAATGTTATACAGTTCTTATGCAATTCTAATAAAGTTGCAGGTTCACATTAGGTTTTATTGATTTCATTGGTAGCATGAGTTTGGTTACAATAAATTGTTTCTTAAAGGTTTAAAACTGAAGTTCATTAAAAAGAAAAATTCAAATGTGAGTCAAAAATAAAGATTACCAAGATAAGCCTAGAGAATAAGAAGAGAACACAGGAGTAAGAAGAGTTAAATAGCAAAGGAAAACTGGCAAACTGTAAACATTTTTAGAATTTTAAGCCTTTTAAAGAGTTTAATTATTACCCCTAAAGTAAAAGTGCTTCCAGTCTCTCCTGGTACTAAGATCCTTAAGATGAAAGATCTTTTTTATTGGGAATCTCTGGGGCTTTTCAATATATCAAGTAAGATACATACCAAATGCAATGTTATATGCCATAGCTGATCTGATCTGTGCTGAGTAAAGAAGAACAATATCCTCTGGATTTGAATGAAATTCCTTTGGCTATTAGTTGTGACAAGTCCTTGGCAGGACAAGCCACCCTGCGATTTGAACCTTGGCTCTAGATGATTGTCACTGTTGAAGTAACACCCCAACCCCATGTGCAAAAATGAGTTGTGGATGGATGGCTGGATTAGTTGTGATAAGTGGAATGATTTCCTGACTACAGTTGCCACATGATATTCAAAGGAGAGGGAACTGTTGACCCAAATTTACTAAGGGTACACATTCTATACTCTATGTTGTGGGTAATTTCTCTTTTCTGAAAGAAACAATATTACACTTTTAAGCATTCAATTTAGGCTCATTTCATTACATCAGGTATTAACTTGGTAAGATTTTTCTGAAAAGTACAGATATCTGAGGGGATTTTGACAACTGTGTCCTGTTTACAGTCATCTACAGATCTAGTTAACTAGGAGTCCTGTTTTTTTATTTTTGAGATCAAAGAAGGAAATGCCGAACAGGAGGCAGCCAACAGCACTCCCCTTAGCACTGTTTGGAGAAGTATCTTCCACATGAACTAAGTGGGTTCTGTCTTTCAGCCAGTTGGCTATCCATATTACCATGTAAGGATCTATGTTTAGGGGATGTGAGATACGGTATTGAATGCTTTGGCAAGATCAGGATTAGCTGTATGAATAGCTGTATGAATAGCATAATCACTGTCAACAGACTGCATAGCTGTCTGAAAGAAACTAACAAGGGTGAACGGCCATGGCTGCCCTTTAATGACTTCAAATTGTTGGAGGTCAAGCCTAATGCAATTCTTAATATCATAATGGGATGATCCAACTGGGCAGAACCCCTTTTCACTGGAAGCATGGAGAGAACAGTGCCATATTAAGCTATACAAAAAAATAAGTTGTCACAATATAATTTTCAAACATTGTAGAGCAGAAAAAAGCTGAAAATTCAACAATTCAAAAATACATATGAGAAGAACACATTCAGCAAAATTTGCTATGATGCACTCCATAGCTTTACAGATCAGACTTTTAAGAGTGATTACTCGGTAAATTGCAAGATCCATTACAGAGCCACCCTTGTGTAAGTGCTAACCACAGCAATGTGCCAGGATTCTGGAACATAACCTGTGGCTAGAGCCTGCAAAATGCTGTTTAATAGGTACCTATGTATGTTATCAGGACACATGAAGGAAGTGTCTTTGTTTTTTGCTAACATCTTGAAAATGTGTTCTTCAGTCATGATAAGCTATATAAGGGATTCTGAGATTAGTGGTGTTGGAATAGGTGTTTTGTTGGTGCTGTTTATGGAGAACTTGTTTGCTATTATATTTGCTTTGTCTTTGCGTCAGAGTGGGAAGCTCCCATGAAGGAAAAATTTAGAGCAATGTTGAGTGTTATTTCTTAATTTTCTAACATATCTAAACAAGGATTTGCAGTTATCATTTGCTTCCAAAGCTAATCTCCATTCATGCTTTGCTTTACTGGTCCTTATACTGCTTTCAGTTTCTTGTTGAAATTGCTATACTATCCTCACTCTAAGGAGTCTTTATAGTACTTTTCAGTTTTTTGGTAATAGTTCTATACCATCTTCATTCTGAGGAGTTCAGTTCTTGAATTTTTTTCTTGCATTATAAAGTTTGTTTATACTGGTTGACCACCAGTGAGTTTTTTTTTAATTTCCTATTTATTTGGCTCCAGTTGGAAATGGTGAATCTGTGTATTTGTCTAAATGAGCATAAAGCTCCTTAGTGAGGTTGTCTGTGCTGCTATGTAAGGGTCAAAAGTAGAAATGTCATGAGTAGATTTAAAGATTTCACCATGACTACTAAAGTCACACTTTAATGAAACGTGGCTCTGCATGTGCTCCTTTCCTGGTTAGTTTCTAGTACACACAGCATCACAGAAGCCTACACCTCATTGACATCCTACTACTATCTTCTGAATTGCAAATGGAATTTATGCTATAACAACAATGTTGATATCTGTTTTTAATCTTTAAAATGGCATTTCCCACAGAAACCTTTAAACTGAATCAGCTATTATATATGCGTATTGTGTAACTCCTCTGAAACTGGTCATACATATGGATACACCATATATGTAAATATCTTTTCAGAACAAATTCAAAGATTTATTGTAGATAATTTATTGTAATCATTATTTTGTTCTGTTATTTCTTTTTGTATTTTACTTCTGTATTTTTTGCAACTGTGTATTGCACTTTTACTCTTTGTGCATTTCTTGGAGCTTTTCTCCCTGGGCCTCCACTGAAAAAGGATCTGTGTCCAGTCGGACTTTCCTGATAAATCAGTATAAAATGAAAATATAAATGTTTAAGACTTATTGTTTTGAAGTCCTTAATTATGGAGATGTTGGTAACAGGGAAAATGGGGATTTTAAGTGTAAATGCCACTAGTTTATGGTCCACCTCATTTGGAGAAGGAGTGACTAGAGGAGTAAAACAAATAGAGGTAATATTAATAATGACCACATCCAGAATATTTTGGCCTCTCGTGTGAAGACACTGTTTGATCATTGGAATTCCTATTTATTAAATCCAAAAATCTCTGAGCATACACTATATGACTTATAGAGATACTCCAGTCTATAGTGACCTAGGAATGTGGAGATATTGCTTATAGGAATGTCTTCTAAAACTTCCAGGAATCTAACATAATTATCTGGAGATGTGAAGGGAGTTATTTATCATGCTATAAGCTGATATTTTGCCTTGCCCATGGTAAACTTAAGTTCTAGGAGCCACGTTTGAGGGTCTATGGGTATCTGTCTAGATGGGCTGTGGTCCTTGACAAACATGGCAACACCATTCCTGAAGACATGGTAGGTGCAAAATTCTGATACGGAGGTTGTACTTTCTTTACATTTAAACCAGGTCTCTGTAACTACACATACAGGCTCAATGCTATTTAATAGGCACCTTGGTATACTGTCGTGTTACATGGAAGGACTGATTTTGTTTTTGTTTTTCTTATAACACATTAAAATATGTTCTTTTAGGATGGTAGGTGGAGGAATAGATGTTTTGTGGGTGCCGGCGTGCAGCTCAATATAGGGCAATGTGTTACTGAGACACTGACATTGAGGAAAAACTGCCTTATTGTGGTACTGTTTAGTGTTCAATAAAGTTGGTATGTCTGTTAGAAAGACTGCCTAAAAAGGCACTATGGAGACAATGAGGCATTTTGCCAGTATACATCACTTGCAAAGCAAGTAGTACTATCAATTGTCTCATTCCAGGCTGAGTCATGCTGGATCCCCCTGGAATAACACCAGCTATTAAGGCAATTGTTAAAGTCAATTGTCTTATTTTTGTACCTAAGCATCATTCTAGGTGAAGAAAGGATTCTAGTCAGGAACAGGGTCTTTTCTTCACCCACTATATGCCTAGAGAGCTCCAACATGTCTCTCTGCAGGTCTATCAAGGTTTTGCTCCCTAGGTCATTTATTTCCAGATGGATCACCATCATGTCATAGTTATATTTGCCTTGGGAAAGGGTTCTAAGAGCCCTTGTAATGCCTGTAATCTTGGCACATGAAAGGCAGCTGACAGTAACCCTATCTTTGTCCAGACAGGAGAATAATGATTTTGTATGCCTGACAACTGTGTTGACAATGACTAATATGTTTTTATCAATAACTAGTTTATCATTCTTATCAGAAACTGGTATAGTATTATTTGGAAGCAGCTTTGTTGTTTGTGGCTTATTGTTGTAGGTGTGCATGGTACAGGTGAGTTCTAGAAGGCTTTGGCAAGGTTTTTTTTTTGCAGTTTCAGTATATTACATTTTGGTGTGGTCTATTTGATAATTTGGTAGCAGCTGAGGTGAGGATGTAATTATGTGTTGTTAATTACAAATAGTTGTTTGTGTTTGGGATGTCTCCTTATTATGTAGGTGTTTACACCTCTCAAAGACAGAGTTTAATGTGTTTAATAGCAGTTCATTCTCACTGAGCATAAAGGAGTTACTATACTGCCTTCAGAATACAAAGTGATAAAAGGCTGGCAATGGAATGGGAACAAGTTTGCTGGCCCTTAATATTGTCCAGTGCTGGCCAAGTGCAGAATGAAGTTAAGACAGGATAATGACAGACTATGGGGAGTGCTATCATGCTAGTTTTAGTGGTGTTAGCAGCACACCACATTGTAATGCCCCAACACTGACCCATTATTCAAAGAGCCTCAATCCTCACCACTGGTAACAGTGGGGGGCGTACATTGGGAGGATGCCAGGCACACACTGTATTTCCTGATGCAGCTCTCTGCATCAAGTGCAATTTACCTTAAGAGCACAGAGACCACAGTCAGTCCAGGGCTGGTTTTTAACTCTTTCTCCAGCTCCCCAGTAAGACTCCCCAGTGGCACAGCTGTAGAGTTGAGATCTCAGCGGTGTGGCTAAGCCAAGTCCTCCAACACTCTTTCTGTCCAACCAGTGCTTTATGTCCCGGCCCAAGTAGCTGACACACATACTCTTGGAAATTTGTTTCACATAGTCACAAACACACACACACACACACACACACACACACACACACACACACACAGCTGGGAAACGCTAGCACAGGTTTACTAGCTATGCCCCCTTCTGCTCAGACTATAAGGTAGTTATTACTGCCACCAGCCACCTCTTTATCAGCTACTTTAAGGCCCTTAACAAAGGGTGTCCAATCTTACTGTGTAATGTTACTATCAATACAAATGGCAGGTTGACCAAGAACAAGGCTATTAGGAGTGGCCTACACAGTGTCACCAAATAAATATGCAAGTATTCTCAGAACCTAAATATTTCTAGACAGATCAACCACAATAAAAAGTTTAAATATATTTAATAATAAATAATAAAACAAGAAAATACTCAGTACATAATTACGTGACATCAGAGTTCAAAATCACAGGAAATATTTAAAACAACATTCCAGGACAGTCGCAAATAAATAAAGAAAATATCTAAGCTAAGCTTTACTATATTCCTGACTATATCTAAGAGAATTACTATACCCTAGTACATTTACTTAATTAGAGCAGCAAGGCAGATGTGGTGAATAGATCTTCTAGCTGATGTTGTCAGGTCAAAGGCAGAATACAGAATGCCCTCTCTCTTTCTCTCTCTCTTTCTCTTTCTCTCTCTCTCTCTCTCTCTCTCTCAGAGAGATCTCAAATTAATATCTCAAATATTGCTGCTGTGATAGCTTGCAGAATGACAACATTTCTTGTCATCTGACTCTATCCCAGGTAAAACTGCTGAAAGCTAGTATTTAGCATCTACCTGTGACAATATATACACAAGGGTTTTTCCTCAGATCTTTGCACATCCTGGAAGTCATAAATCACTTCCAAGAAATACAGAAAAATTCTCTAGTAGAGACATTATGTCTCCTGCACTAATACTGAAAGATTAATTCTTTCTTATGGCCTGACCATAAAGTAATTTAATTTCAGCTATTTTTTCTGACGTTAACCTTCAGTTTCCATTGTTAAAATACATACATTTAAATAGTTCTAATAGTGTATATACATTTCTGTACTTTTCCAGTAGGGTACACTGTGGTAACATTTTTAAGCTCAGTACTTTACAAACCTCTTTCAACATACATTTCTGTACCAGCAGTTTGATATACAAATGACATACAGTTCTAATACAGTTGTAACACAATCATATTACACAAATTATTTTGATATACACCAAAGACATACAATTATCTACAAAATTCCAGATAGATGTGCTGGCATTATCTCCCTTTGTCACACTTCTATATAAATCATGTTGATATTGACATATGACATATAATTACTTACAAAATTCCAGACAGCTGGGCTGGCAGTATTTCCCTTTGTGACACTTCTCACCTACCTGCAGAAAATCTCTAACAAGGCATTTTCCAGCTTTTCCCCCTTCAGGGTATCTGGTAGCATAATCTACTATCACTAGGATATACTTTTTCCCTGTGGAACTTGGGATACTCAGTGGCCCCGCAATATCCATAGCTACCCTCTGAAATGGCTCCTCCATCACAGACAAAGGCATTAAAGCAGCTTTCACCTTGTCTCCTGCCTTGCCTACTTTTTGGCAGTGCTCATAGGTCCTGCAGTACCCTGTTACATCTCTGGAAATCTCAGGCCAATAAAAATTCTGCATAATGCATCTCTTGGTATGCTTTATGCTCATATGACCTGCAAAGGGAATATTATGGGCTATGGGTAGAAGTGCCAGATGGTAGGCTCTAGGCACTACCAACTGCTGTATTCTCTCACCTTCTAGCCCTCCCTCAGGGGTCCACTCTCTATACAGTAACCCTTTGACCTAGTATACAGATTCCCCTTTTCGTTGACAATCAGGTGTCTCACAGGCTACCTCCCTCAGGCCTTGTAAGGTAGGGTCTGAGAGATGAACCTGTCTCAACTCTCTCTTTGTAACCCTTCCCAGCTCCCCTTCCACAGGAAATCCAGGTATCCTCTGACAGCTGTGCCTCACTGTCAGCCTGGGTACTACTACTCACCTCTGCCCTTGCAGTAACTCTGTCCAAGGGAACATCAATACCCACAAGCAGTTGTGACTCACCTTCAGTCTTTCTGCTACAGGGTATCTCCCTCCCTGAAGTATCCACCATACCAGTCCTGGCTTCAAGTATGTGGTCTGTCTGGGTGCCCCCCCAGGCTACCACCAGACCCACATGCTTGTCTCCAAGCCTGACCGGGTGTAACTGTATACACACAAGGTGCTGCATTATCAAAATCATCCCCTATTAGGACATCTATAGGGATATCCTCAAACACAACTACTTGCTTGCTTAATTTTCCACCCTCCCAGTCAAGGTGAGCCCTTATTTGGAATGGGGTCCCTCCTAAAGCTCTGACTTGAGTAGACTGCCCAAGCAAGTAGTACTCCTCTTTAACCATTGCAGGCTTCACAATGGTTAGGTCAGAGGCTGTGTCTCTCTTAGCAGTGGCCTGTTTCCCATCTACTAATACAGGAAATAAACTCTTGTGGTAGTTTGGTACCCTTGTTGCCTCCAGACAACTTACTGCTGGCATTCTGTCATTCCCACTTACTGGATCTCCCACCTATTGTTCAACATCTTGCCTCTGTGGACATCCATATGTTACATGACCACACTGGTTACATTTAAAACATTTAACCCTTGATCCTGGCCATGTACCTGAACTAGTGGCTTCTCCTGTTACTGATGGACTCTGTTGGGGCAGTTTAGGCTGCCCACCATGGGTTCCCTTAGACCCATAACCAGCACTGAGTATCCCTTTCCTGTGCAGTGATGCCCTGCTTGCTATGTATATGTGTCCCTTTTCCCCCAACTCATCTGTGGTCCTGCATTCCCCATCTACCAACCAGATACACATGTCCTCAGGCAAAGTGCTAAGGACTTGTTCCCTCACCAAAAGGTCTGCCAGCCCTTCAAAAGTGATGACCTGACACCCACTCACCTATCTATGAAAATAAGGGCTTAACTCAACAATATATTCACACAGACTTTCATCTGCCTTACATCTATTGTCACAAAACTTTTTTCTTTAAGCTTCAGGTGTTAACTTAAAACACTCTAATAAACATTTTTTAACAGTAATATAATTTAAGCACTCAGTATCAGACAATTTAGAAATAGCAGTTATAGCTATACCATGGAGTAAGGGGGTCAGGAACTGTACCCAGAGCCCTTGGCCAACATTATACTGTTTACATACCCTTTCAAACATATGAATAAAACTGTCAGAATTTTTACCCTCTGTAAATTATCACTTTCTGTAAACTGTGGAAGAACTGCACTGACCCTTGTTGCTTCTGGTGTTCGGTTACACCCTTCCCCATTACCCCGTGAAGAGTCAGCATCTCCTTTTCATATTACCTCTGCCTCTCCTTTTCTTCAGTTTCCAGACATCTGTGTCTCTCTGCTGATTCTAATGCCACCTGTTTCTTCTTTTCTTTAGCCTCCAAATGCCGCATTCTCTCTGTTGATTCCAGCTCCAGCTGGTTGGCCTCCAGTTCAAGTCTCTTTAACTCCAGATTTTTTTTAAGTCTTCTAAGGCAGAGTTGAACTGTCCATTTTCTGAGAGCTCTACACCCCCAAGGCCAGTCTGGTTGTCTTCCTGGTTGCTGGTCTGTGATGCAGCTGTGACTAAGGCTGCAATAATTTCTGCTTTAGTCAGGTTGACATGCACCAGTCATTTGCCTTGGCACATCTCATTCAACTGGCTCCTTGTCTGCTTGCTATACTCCTCTGCTGACATCCTTGCCTGCTCTCCCTTACTAAACAAGCTAACAAAAAATAAATAAAACTATTTTGATATGAAACTCTGAATGCCCACTGTATAGCTGCTTGAGAGTATACACACCTTCTTTGGTGACAACTGTTTACAGGCTACAGGAGTTCAATATCCATACCACTGAATCCCAATATGTGGATATCCCACCACTACCAACAAATAAATGTGACACCCCACCTCTGGCCCAGTAATCAAGGAGCCTCAATCCTCACCACTAGCAACATTAGAGGACATACATTGGAAGGATGACAGGTACACACAGTATTTAGAGATGCATCTCTCTGCATCAAGTGCAATTTCCTTTAAGAGCACACAGAGATCACAGTCAGTCTAGGTCTGGTTCCTTTGTCTTTCTCCAGATCCCCAGTAAGACTCCCCAGTGGCACAGCTATAGAGTTGAGATCTCAGCTGAGTGGCCAGGCCAAGATATCCAGTACTCTCTCTATCCAACCAGTGCTTCATGTCCCTGCCCAAGTAGCTGACACACAAACTGTTGGAGATTTACACACACACACACACACACACACACACACACACACACACACACACACACACACACACCTAGAAAAGGCTGACACAGGTTTACTAGTTATGCTCCCTTCTGTGCCCCCTTCTGCCCAGACTATAAGGTAGTTATTACTGCCACCAGCCACCTCTTTATCAGCTACTTTAAGGCCTTTTATAAAGGATGTCCAAGCTTATGTTGTGATGTTACTATCCATACAAATGGTAGTTTGACCAAGAGCAAGGCTATTAGGTGTTACCTACACAGTGTCACCAAATAAATATGCAAGTATTCACAGAACTTAAGTATTTCTAGACATATCAGCCACAATGAAAGGTTTAAATATAATAAATAATAAAGGAACAAGAAAACACTCAGTACATAATTACAGTGATATCAGAATTCAAAATCACAAGAAATATTTAAAACAACATTGCAGGATAATCTTAAATAAATAAAGAAAAATATCTAAGCTAAACTTTGTTATATTCCTGACTATATCTAAGAGAATTATTATACTCTAGTACAATTACTTAATTAGAGCAGCAACGCAGATGTGGTGAATAGATCCTCTAGCAGATGTTCTCAGGTTGAAGGCAGACTGCAGAATGCTCTCTCTTTTTTTCTCTCAGAGAGATCTCAAATTAATATCTCAAATATTACTGTTGGGATAGCTTGCAGAATGACATCATTTCTTGTCATCTGACTCTAATGCAGGTAAACCCCCCACTGCTGAAAGGTAGCAGTATTTAGCATCTCCCTGTGAAAATACATACACAATGGCTTTTCCTCAGATCTTTGCAGATCCTAGAAGTCATAAAACAATAAAACACTTCCAAGACAATGCAGGAAACTTTTTAGTGCGTACATTATGTCTCCTGCTGCACTCAAAGTGAAAGATAACATATTTTTATGGCCTGGCCATAAAGTAATTTAATTTCAACTATTTTTCTAAAGTTAACCTCCTGTGTCCCAGTTTCCATTGTTAAAATATATACATTTAAACAGTTACAATAGTGCATGTACATTTCTGCTCTTTCCCAGTAGGGTACACTGCAGTTACATTTTTAAGCTCAGTACTTTACAAACCCTTTTCAACACACACTTCTGTACCAGCAGTTTGATATACACATAACATACATTGCTTATACTGTTGTAACACAAGCATCTTACACAAATAATTTCAATATTCACCAATGACATATAATTATTTACAAAATTCCAGATAGCTGTGCTGGCAGTATCTCCCTTTGTAATACTTCTGTATAAATCATGTTGATATTCATAAATGACATACAATAATTTACAAAATTCCATATAGCTGGTCTGGCAGTATCCCCCTTTGTCACAAACATAACTCGCCAATACTCATGATGCATCACAAAGCAAATTAGTGACAAGCAAATAAGTGCAAGCTAATGCTGCCCTGGGTACAATCATGCAGCTGTCAACTAGAAGAATAATTAATATCATGGGAGAACTAATTAAGGGGTCAAATGAATATGTGCTCACAATGCAATATTCATTTGCAGCTATGGTGTTGTTGTGTAGAGTGCAGCTCATCACTTGGACAGACTACAAATGGCAATTAAATAATACAAAAGAAACACACGAGCCAACCAGCAAACAACCTTGGAAGAGCCAGCGGTACTCAGGCACTTAGAAAATGACAGCAATTTTATTTATTGTCATTTGTTAACAAGGGTAGAGCACTGATCTCCATGAACCTTTTTCAGAATCCACCCGGGAGCAGTGTCTGGTTAAATGTCTTGTTGAGGGCCTCACAGTTAGGCAATTGAAGTTTAAGTAATCAAATGTACCTTCTCTCACAAAAATAACGACCACAGTTTCCAAGATACTGTTCCAGTTTAACAAAAAGGTAGAATAAAATAAAATAAAATAAAGCAGTTACAGCTGAAATGCTCCATTAACAGTTCCAGCAAAATAAAATCAATTGTGATATAATTTTTGCTTCTCTGGTATAGAGAAACTCAGAAATTTCATCAAATTAGATTTAAAATGTCTTCAAACTAGTGCACAGATTTGCAGCTTCAGAGAAACTCAGTCAGAAGGACAATAACTCAACACTCAAACATGCCCCAAAAGCAATTAAATAAAAGAAAAGAAACATGAAAAACAACAGACAACTCTGAAAGAGCCCATGGTGCTCAGAAGCTTATAAAATGGTAGCATTTAACTTTTTCTCATAAGAATAACTACTGCAGTTTACCAAGATGGCCCCCAAAACCTGATTAATCATACTGTCCTAGATTAAGAAAAAGAAATAAAGCTGACCAAGTGGGCAATAGGAGGCAAATGAGGTTCACTGTAGATAACTGCATGGTGGTACATGCAGGCTACAACAATACTGGTTTGAAATATCTGCTGGGGGGAACTGATACTAACAGAGAAGAAAAAGGATCTGTGAGGAGTTGATCACACCATGACTGGACCATTAGGATCAGAATGATGGGGCAAAAGAAGCAGCCAACAGAATGCCGGGTTGTATTGTTAGGAAAATAACTTCAGGAATAACATCCATAATATGTACCAGACTCTGGTCAGACAACATCTTGAAGCCAAAGAAGGAAGAAAATATCAGGTTGCTGGATGGAGTCTGGAAGAAAGCAATCAGTTTTCTTTTCTGTTTTCTTTTATTCCTTATAATCAAAGAAAGTCTTAATAGTCCTGTTAGACGACAACTGTATGAATGCAGAAGGCAAGAGAGATGTATCCTGACATTCATGTGGACATTGGTAACCTGTCGGAGAAGAGTAAGATACTTCTTGCAGAGGGGTAGCTAAGGTGAGGCAAAGGGTGGGTGGAAGATCAATCATCAGATGCCAGTTGGTCTGTTGTGTGGTACCAGTATTCAGAAATGAATACAGATACTGCAGTTAAGGTCAGAGCTGTAGTGCTTCAGCACTTCATGTGTGGTTAAACTGCAAGCATTAATCTTTTTGAAGGGGGGTCCTTAAATTAAAGCTGAGGGAATGCCAGTTTGGGGAATAGCACAGGGGGGCCAGAATACCTTGCTACAGCTCTGTTTTTAGACAGTATGTGGGAATAAAGGTGGTACACAGGGAGTGGTATTTGTTCCAATACTGACAGAATAAGACTAGGCAAGAATAACAGTGCCACAAAGTCACTCAGTCTAGTTATAAGCACTCAACACTGTACAATATGTGCATCCCCAGCTATCCCTATTGGTAAACATTGAGGTCCTTCCTACACCTACTCTGGCAGTGAACTGAGTCCTCTGCCCAACCCTGACAGGTCAGCTAGCCCTTCCCCAGTCCCTTTGCTACCCCATACCTTACTTTGCCTGCTACTGTGCTAATGAAGGGCATACTGATTCCCTCCAGGAACTGCATCTTAGAGGCTTAAGACAGAGTGCCAAGATTGGGGTACCTCACCACATACTCTCCACTATACAGTTTGAAAATAAGTCCCTCCTTGCTACCTCCCAGGGGCTTCCCTATACTTTACTAACTGCAAAATGGATGAGGTTTCTTCTAGTCAAATTCTACTCACTGATGCTGCATTCTTCAATTGCTCTTTTCCTTACACTTTCAAGTATGCACTGGCAGTGAGTCATTTGTTTTCACAGATTTCCCTTTTTTGTGTTGGTGCTAGTGTGGAATTAGTATATAGAGTTTGGGGGTATTGAGGCACAAGACAGCTTATCCTTGCAAAAAAATATTTACCTTTCATTTTTTCTTTAGGCTAAATACCCAATCAGTTGTTCTCGGTGATTTGGTTACTTCCTTGGTTGTAATTTGACAAGCCACAGTGAAAGCTTTCTTAGGTCCCACCTCATTATCATCTACCAGGTTGCCACAATGCTGAAAACCTGTTTTCATGAATCACAATCACTGTGTGTGCAAATCTAAATGATGTACTCCCCACAAGCATAATCTGCCCTCCAAGCACCTTTTTATTTCTGCCTTTTCCTTCTTTTCATAGGTTTTCTACAGTGCACGTATTTATATGTATACATGGATGTGTGTATATGTATATATATATATATATATATATATATATATATATATATATATATATATATATAGATATAGATATACACACACAAACACACTCACACACACACACACACACACACACACACACACACACACACACACACACACACACACACACACACACACATATATATCTGTATATATATTTATAAAACACAACCACAAAAAACAGGTGTACAGGCCCAGAATAGCATGCTACATTCCAAACAAAACTGTAAAAACCACAAAATCCAGAATGACACTCCAAGCAACCCTTTGTAGAACCAGAATGGCTAAATAGATGCTGTAAGAAATAAATCCATCACAAAAAATGCAGAAAAATGCTTCTTACTTAAGCTTCATTTTAGTCCAATGAAGTAAAGAGTACAGAACAGCTAACAGCTCACAGCTCAAGGCTATAGCAGCATATACATATACAGATCAGAGTGGCTCAGTCATTAGGATCTCAGCCTCACATTGTCTGGGATTAATTCTGACTTCTAGTAAATGTCTATGTTCATATGTACATTTGCATGTGCTTGAATGTGTTGCATTTACTCTTATCATTGTTACCTGGGTCATGACTGAAAAGGTTATAAGGGCCTATTTACTTATCTGGTTTACAAATGAATGAATTATATGTATACATACACACACACACACACACACACACACACACACACACACACACACACACACACACACACACACACTATACCTAACTCACTAATAGCACCCCAAATGCACACACTAGTATCTACCTCACAAACAACACGCCTGATACATGTAGCCAATGTCTGAATAATTTATATTTTGTTGATGCATGTGTTTTCAAACCTTTCTGTCAAGAAGGTAGTGCATGCATCCAATGACCACTGAAAATCACATTTAATGAGTCCAGCCAGTTTTGGTTGGAGTGTCTCAAAACATGAGAGAGGGTTACTGTCGCTTCAGTCCCTCTGGCAACTATTGTTTATAAACTCTGAATATCGGAGGTCCCTAGGTCAAATGTAGTTTTTTTTGTGGGACTTTTCAGCATGCACTTTCAGGCATAATCCAGGGCAATGTAAACAGTCTTGTACCACATTAAGAAAGGACAAAACTCAGGGGACTGGACACTATTAACAGCAGAGCAGCTGAAGTTAAAATCTAAGGTGATTTTCAGACTGAACCCTTGTTTATGCTCACATCCTAGAAGCATCATATGGTATAAGATTACCTGCATCACATTGTCTTGGATTATTCATAACATAGCACAATGTCCAGCCACACAAATAACAAAAGATAATTCAGTTCATAGGTTCATAGGTTCATAGGTTTATACTAGGCTATCTGCCCCAAGGCATTTATAAGCCTAGCCCGAATTTTTGTGGCTTACGCCACCCCTTATATGAAAAAATACTGTACCCCATTAGTTTGTTGTGCCTCTGTCCAGCAGTGACACAGAGATGATTCCCGGGGTAAACCTACGATCTCCCATCCACAGGTCAAGATTTCTCTTGAACAGAGCCAGCGAGGTGCTCTGCCTCACATGGACCGGGACACTATTCCACAGCATAGGGAGTCTCTGAGTGATAAATCTATCCCTCCAGCACATCCTATTTATATCCGTGCTAAGGTTTAAGTCACTTGCTCTAGTGGTTTTGGTGGATTTGGATTTTTTGAGGTGGAGCATGTCCATTAATTCTGGGTTGGACATGGCCTTGTATGTCAGGCACATGTCACCTCTGAGCAGACGGTATGCGACTGAATAGAGCTGGAGTTTCTTCAATCTGGCAGCATATGACAGATTTTGGAGTCCCTTTATCCTTTTGGTGAGAAACTTTTGGGGTCTCTCCAATTGCTGCAGATGTCGGGCGAGATACATCCCGAATGGGGCATTGTACTCGATCATTGGTCTGATAAGTGAAGAGTACAGGGGAACAATGACCTCACTAGATCTGGATGTGAATCCCTTCATGATCAGGTGGGCAATGTAGAAGGTCTTTCTAACCACTTTAGCAACGTGAGTGTCAAAGAAAGGCCACTGTCAACCTGGGTCCCCAGGTCCCTGATAACCTCTTCTGTGCTTAGTGGATTGCCACCTATATGGTAGCTTGGGGTTACCTTGTTTTTCCTAAAGGGTATGACTATACATTTTTTGGCGTTTAACTTCAGGCCATGGCTCTGGCACCAGCTATCTGTTTCCGTGAGTCCCTTCTGAAGGATATCCGTGTCCGATGCACTTTCCACTATGGCGCCCAGTTTGCAGTCGTCTGCAAACTTTGTCAGCCAAAGTCCTCCCATGTTGGCCTGTACTTCTGAGAAGTAGATGCCGAACAATAGGGGCCAAGGACCGAGCCCTGTGGGACACCACTTGTGACTGGCTTGGAGTCTGACATAGCGCCAGCAACTCTAACCCTGTGGGTTCTGTCCTTAAGCCAGTTTGCAACCCATCTTGTGACATATGGGTTTACATTTAAGCTGGTAAGTTTTTCTACAATACCCAAGTGGGGTATTGTGTTGAAAGCCTTGCAAGGTCAAGGTAGGCTGTATGGACTGCCTTTCCCTCATCAATGGCCTTGGTGACTGTTTCGAAGAAGTCGACCAAGTTCAAAAGGCATGATCTTCCCTTGAAGCCAAACTGGGTCGGGTCCAATGTCTGCAAGTCCCCTATATCTTTGTTTATGAGCTCCATTATGATCCTCTCCATAGCTTTGCAGACTAGACTTGTTAAGCTTATGGGGCGGTAATTACCAGGGTCCGTAGAGGCACCGCCTTTGTGGAGTGGGACCACAGTTGCCGTATGCCACTCCTTGGGCACGTATCCTGTGGTAAGGCTGAGATTAAACAGCTGCCTTATGTGCGGGTTTAATTCCTCATTTAGCTCGTGTAGCACACAGCCGGGGACACCATCCGGTCCCATTGATGCTGTGTTTTTAGTTTTAGAGAGAGCAGCTTTCACCTGCGCATTTGAGATGTCTGGGAGGCTACACTCCGCTGGGATAGTTATCTCTCCTTTAGGGGAGAGGGTGAAGTTTGCACTGAACCTGTCTGCCAGTATGTTGGCAATGTCTGTGGGTTCAGTGATTTTTGTATCATTTTGGACTAATTCTGAGCATATTTGGGAGTTTCCACCCAGGTTCCTAACATAGCTGAAAAAGGCCTTATGATTGTCCTTTGAATCCATGGCAATTTTTCTCTCAAAATTGGCCTTAGTTGATTTTATGAGTGCTCGTATTTTTTTACTAATAATGATCATGGGTGACTTCCCTTTTATGGATTTTGTTCTATCATGTAATAGCTTTCTCCTCTTATTGTAAAGTTTGTTAATGGCTGGGGTCCACCAGACTGGACGTTTGCCCTTTGTGGAAAGAGTCTTGGTTTTATTTGGGATTGCCTCATCCATGCAGTCCTGGAGGTGTTCATAGAAGGCATTTGTAAGGGCTTCCACAGCTTGGGTTGTGGTTTCCACTGTCTCAGGGGCCTTGAAGGATACCACACCAGTCTTGAGTAGTGTGAAGTTTGCTTTAGAGAAGTTCTTCACTGTGGTCTTTTATGTTTGGGGTGGGGGCGGGATGTGGATTTCCAGTGAGATTAGTTTATGATCAGATCTCACCAATGAGGGATATACTTCCAGTGTGGAGCATTTTGTCCCCATGTTTGTGATAATGAGATATAGTATATTTTCTCCTCTCGTGGGAACAGTGACTAGCTGTTCCATGGCATTTGAATTTATGAACTCCAGGAACCGTTGGGCTAGAAAGTTAGGGCTTGAGTAATGTTCCCAGTCTATATTCGGGTAGTTGAAGTCACCCAATATGATGGTGTTTGGAGATACATTTATACCCTCCAGTGTCTTCAGGAAGGCTGTGTGGGGTTCCTGAGTTTGAGAGGGTGGCCTGTAGCATGCTACAATTTGTAGAGCAGTTTTGCCTATGGTTAGTTGCACCTGGATGGTTTCCGAAGCTTCGTGCGTTGCCACCAACCTGGAGAAGTGGGTATCCTTTATGAATATGGATACACCCCCTCCTTTTGTGGTGTGGTCCGGGTTTTGGGGCCGGAACGCATGATATGAGGTAAAACCTAATAGTGCCGGGGTGCTCTCAGGAGCCTTGAACCAGGTTTCAGTTACAGCACAGACATCGATGTTCTCCATACTGTATTGTATTTTCTGCCTATCTGAAAAAAAACTTGAAAAAAAAACAAAAAAATACTCTTGTTTTCCATACTTTTCTAATAGTTTGTTCCAGTGATCAGATTTTGCTGATCCCTGGGCTTTGTCTTGGTTCCTGTTTTCTCCATTTTCCTTGTTTGGTCAAGGGGTAGTTTCTTTACTCACTAGTGGGAGTAGGGAGTACTGAGCTGCCTGTTTGTCCTCAGAGGAGTGGTTTAAGGCAGTAACTTGTAGTTTATTGGCCATTTTGGGTCATCTCCTGCCTTTTCCAGCCCCCTGCTATAAAGCACGCTTTGGCGGGCTTTTCTGGCTATAGAGAACTCAGCACAGCTCTTCGTGGTGTCCAGCAGAGTTCCTAGAGCAGCAGAGACCAGAAAAGACAAACTTTCCAGATTCTAAGTATTTTTTCTGCATTTTCGACTTTTTAAGCCTTTCGATTGCTATTTCTACCTGTTTTATTCTGCTATTACCTGTTTTTACTGTTTTTAATAGCTTGAATTGTTTATTGCACTTGCTTGTTTAAGTTTTGCTTAAAAGTTAAACAACAGGCTAATACACTCAAGTGTACTAGCTTTTGATAGCATTTAGTCGAAAAACACAGCATTTATTGCATTTTCTGCCTATCTGAAAAAAAACTTGAAAAAAACACAAAAAAAATACTCTTGTTTTCCATACTTTTCTAATAGTTTGTTCCAGTGATCAGATTTTGCTGATCCCTGGGCTTTGTCTTGGTTCCTGTTTTCTCCATTTTCCTTGTTTGGTCAAGGGGTAGTTTCTTTACTCACTAGTGGGAGTAGGAAGTACTGAGCTGCCTTTTGTCCTTAGAGGAGTGGTTTAAGGCAGTAACTTGTAGTTTATTGGCCATTTTGGGTCATTTCCTGTCTTTTCCAGCCCCCTGCTATAAAGCATGCTTTAGCGCGCATTAGCGCGATTTAGCGCGGAGTTGCCACTGTTGCACACTAGGGCAGCACCGGGTAAGCAGGTTTAAACTATTCGGGCTACCTAAAGTCCACTCTTCAAATTTTCCCTTAAAACTACCTTCCTCGAACTATACTACTGATCTAATCAGCGTATCCTATAACTAAAAAGATCATCTCCACTTGACTCCAAGTAGACTATTCTCTATCTGTTAAACCTAGCACTTGCTCCTACAGTACTTATTACCTTGATACGGCACTCTTGTCATAGATAGTACCCCAAAAAGGCAACTCTCCATTTCTCGGTCACCCACGTCCCCCGGAATCTTTTTTAAAGTTTTTTTTTGTCTATCCTTCTAGCATGTCGAGGGATCAGTTGCTAGTGTCCTCTCCTGCTCAGCTGGTGAACCTGGGAATATTGAGGCAATGCTACAATTGCCTCATGTACACAGACAACCCTCTCCTCCTCCCACAAAACACAAATACATGCGAGAGATGCAACTATACGGCCAAACTGGAAGCTGAGCTCTCTCAACATAGGACTGGCAAGACCAGTCAGGAGGAGAAGGTTACCACACACACTATAGACCCAGTCTCATATAGTACCATTACAACCACAAATCATACACATAAACAAACAAAGACATACTCGGAGGCTCTGATCAAAAATCTACCAAAACAGCAGAGGCCACCAAAGCAGACACCCAAACAACCACCACCTCAGAACACAACACCTGCAACACATAGACCTCACAGTCAGAGTGTCAAACAGTCACAGCCCTTAAGGCCAAACACAATGCCAGACACACTAGTCATTGGTGACTCCATAGTCAGACACACTGACGTCCCGCTCACCAGACTGAGTAAGGAGAAGGTCACAGTAAGCTGCCTGTCGGGCTAGAATCTGCCACATAACGCAAGCACTCAGGTCTCTCAACAGCAGGTACAAATATGACTCAGTCATTGTCCACGCTGGTGTAAACAACCTGAGACATACCTCCTTGGACTACATGAAAAGAGACATTGAGGAGCTCTCTGATTATGTAGCCCAGGCAGGTATGACCCTGACCTTGAGCAGTATCCTACCTTCACCAAGAATGATGCCACAATACAGAGATAAGATGATCAGCTTTAACAATTGGCTTAAACACTGGTGTCATTCAAAGGGGATCCAGTGTCTGTCTGCCTGGGATGACATGCTGGACAAGCCACGCTGCTTCGCAAGGGACGGCTTGCACCTGTCAATATTGGCAAAGGCTCTTGCCACCCCCATAGTGCCTTTTTAGGCAAGGCTCAAATTCTAAACCTACCACCCTAGAACACAAAAAACGAAAAAAACTAAGGGTAATGCTGCTCAATGCCAGAAGTCTAAATCTCAAAATGCACGCACTCGAGGCCCTTCTCAGTATGGAGAACATCGATGTCTGTGCTGTGACAGAAATCTGGTTCAAGGCTCCTGAGAGTACCCCAGCGCTATCAGGTTTTACCTCATATCATGCGTTCCGGCCCCAAAATCCGGACAATACCAAGAAAGGGGGGGGGGGGTATCCATATTCATCAAGGACACCCACACCTCAAGACTGGTGGCAACGCACGATGCATCGGAGACCATCCAGGTGCAATTAACCATAGGCAAGACTGCTCTGCAAATTGTAGCATGTTACAGACCACCCTCACAAACTCAGGAACCTCACATGACCTTCCTGAAAACACTAGAGGGGATAAATGTATCACCAAACACCATCATACTAGGTGACTTCAATTACCCTAATATAGACTGGGAACACTACTCAAGCCCAAACACCCTAGCCCAAAAGTTCCTGGAATTCATAAACTCAAATGCCATGGAACAACTAGTCACCATCCCCACAAGAGGAGATAACATACTTGATCTCATCATCACGAACATGGGAGCACAATGTTCAACACCGGAAGTATACCCCTCACTGGTGAGATCAGATCACAAACTAATCTCGCTGGAGGTCCTCATCCCACCCTCACCTGAAATAAAAAAGACCACAGTAAAGAACTTCTCAAAAGCCGACTTCACACTTCTAAAGACTAGTGTGGTCTCCTTTAAAGCCCCCGAGCCGGCGGAAAACAGTACTCAAGCCACTGAATCACTTACAAATGCCTTCTACCAGCACCTGCAGGACTGCATGGATAAGGCAATCCCAAGCAAAACAAAGACTCTTTGTACCAAAGGCAAGCGTCCAGTCTGGTGGACCCCAGCCATAAACAAACTCTACAACAAAAGGAGGAAGCTACTACAAGATAGAGCAAAATCTTTAAAAGGTAAGACACCCTTGATCACTATAAGTAAAAAACTAAGAGCTCTCATAAAATCATCCAAAGCAAATTTCGAGAGAAAATAGCTAAAGACTCAAAAGACAATCATAAGGCCTTCTTTAGCTATGTTAGAAACCTGGGAGGAAACTCCCAGATATGCTCAGAACTAGTTCAAAATGATGTGAAGATTACTGATCCTACAGACATTGCCAACATACTGGCTGACAGGTTCAGTGCAAACTCCCCAGAAGGAGAGATATCTATACCAAACGATTGCAGCCCACCAAACATCTCCAGCGCCCAAGTGAGAACTGCTCTCTCCAAAGCAAAAAACACAGCATCCATGGGACCTGATGGTGTCCCCGGCTGTGTGCTCCACGAACTCAATGAGGAATTAAACCCACAGCTAGGACAGCTGTTTAATCAAAGTCTTACCTCTGGATACGCACTCCAGGAGTGGCGTACTGCAACTGTGGTCCCACTTCACAAAGGCGGTGCCTCCACCGACCCTGGAAATTACCGCCCATTAGCTTGACAAGCCTTATCTGCAAAGCCATGGAGAGGATCATAATGGACCTCATAAATAAAGACATAGGGAATTTGCAGACTTTGGATCCAACCCAGTTTGGCTTTGTCAAAGGCAGATCATGCCTTTTAAACTTGGTTGACTTTTTGAAACAGTCACCAAAGCCATTGATGAGGGAAAGGCAGTCCATACAGCCTACCTCGATCTGGCTAAGGCCTTCGATACAATACCCCACTCGGGTATCATTGAAAAACTCATCAGCTTAAATGTTAACCCATACATCACAAGATGGGTTGCAAACTGGCTGAGTGACAGAACTCACAGGGTCAGAGTTGCTGGCGCCATGTCAGACTCAAAGCCTGTCACAAGTGGTGTCCCACAGGGCTCAGTCCTGGGCCCACTCTTGTTTGGCATCTACTTTTCCAAGTACAAGCAAACACAGGAGGGTTATGGCTGACAAAGTTTGCAAATGACTGCAAACTGGGCCATAGTAGAAAACACATCTGACACAGATATCCTTCAGAAGGGTCTCACAGAAACGGATAACTGGTGCCAGAGCCACGGCCTAAAGTTAAATGCCAAAAATGCATAGTCATACCCTTCGGGAAAAACAAGGTTACCCCTAGCTACCAAATAGGTGGCAATCCACTGAGCACAGAAGAAGTTATCAGGGACCTGGGGACCCAGGTTGATAGTAGTCTGTCATTCGACACCCATGTAGCTAAAGTAGTTAGGAAGACCTTCTACATTGCCCACCTTATCATGAAGGGATTCTCATCTAGATCAAGGGAGGTCATAGTCTCCCTTTACTCATCACTCATCAGACCAATGATTGAGTACAATGCCCCATTCGGAATGTATCTGACCCGACACTTGCAGCAGCTGGAGAGGCCACAAAAGTTCCTCACCAAAAGGATAAAGGGTCTCAAAATCTGTCCTATGCTGCCCGACTGAAAGAACTCCAGCTCTATTCAGTCGCACGCTTGCTCAGAGGTGACCTTTGCCTAACATACAAGGTCATGTCAAACCCAGATTTGATGAATATGCTTCACCTCAAAAAATCTAGATCCATCAGAGCCACAAGGGCGGGAGACTTAAACCTCGACACGGCTATTAATAGGACGTGCTGGAGGGATAGATTCATCACCCAAAGACTCCCTATGTTGTGGAACAAAATCCCGGTACATGTGAGGCAGAGCACCTTGCTGGCCTTGTTCAAGAGAAATCTTGACCAATGGATGGGAGATCGCAGATATACCCCAGGGATTACCTCAGTGTCACTGCTCGACAGAGGCACAGCAAAATAATGGGTATAGTTCCCCATACTAAAGGGGTGGCGTAAGCCACAAAATGATGGGCTAGGCTTGTAAATGCCCTCGGGCAGATAGCCTAGTATGAACCTATGAACCTATACTGAGAAGGGCCTCGAGTGCATGCATTTTGACATTTAGACTTCTGGCATTGAGCAGCATTACCCTCAGTTTTTTTCCATTTTTGTTTTCTAGGGTGGTAGGTTTAGAATTTGAGCCTTGCCTAAAAAAGGCACTATGGGGGTGGCAAGAGCCTTAGCCAATATCCGGAATCCCAGGGGTGACAGGTGCAAGCCGTCCCTTGCGAAGCAGTGTGGCTTGTCAAGCATGTCATCCCAGGCAGACAGACACTGGATCCCCTTTGAATGACACCAGACATTAAGCCAATTGTTAAAGCTGATCATCTTGTCTCTATATTGTGGCATCATTCTTGGTGAAGGAAGGATACTGCTCAGGGTTAGGGTCATACCTGCCTGGGCTACATAATCAGAGAGCTCCTCTATGTCTCTTTTCATGTAGTCCAGGGAGGTATGTCTCAGGTCGTTCACACCAGCATGGACAATGACTGTGTCATATTTGTACTTGCCGTGGAGTGACCCGAGTGCTTGTTAAGCAGTTAAGCATGGTATCTAATTTATGAAACTATCGTACACTCGGGGTTATTCACAGACAATTATTGAAGTTTGCAGTATGTTCTTGTGTAGCAAAACAGAATACACAGCTAGATGATGATTCATAGTTACTCCACAGCTAAATAAAACACTGGGCTAAGCATTGCATATCAGACTCCTGAGTTCCTCCATCACTGTGCTAGTAGGGGCATACTGATTCTGTTTAGGATCTGCATCTCATTGACCAACAAGGTGCACAAAAGGTTTATGAAGGTTAGGAAAATAAAGAAGCACAGTCTGAGTGCAAAATGACATGCAAATAAGGATAGAAAAACACAAGTCGCAATTTATAGGCATTAGGTGCAAAATGGTACAGGTGATTGCCTTTGAATATAACAATAAATGTGATAATCTCAGCTGTAAGTCTTCCAAATGCACAATCTGACGACCTGTGCAATAGAGAATACTGACAGAGGATTCTTCCCATCAGCTGACAGACAAACACGTATATTTAAAAATGTAGGTAAATCAAAATGTGGACACTCACAATACACACAGCAAAATATAGACCTTTCATAATATAGACACAGCAAAGTGCCGACAAAGCATTTAATCCCACATTAAGTTAATAACAAAAACAGGCAAGCACTCTACTTCTGTAATCAATTTACACTAAAATGAAAAAAAAACTCATAGCAACACCGTCAATACCATAGGATGTGCTTAGAATTAGCATGCATTAGTAAGGTGGTGCAGGAGTGAAGCCACCCCCTGCACTACCTTACTAATATACATAAGCCATCTCACCTTAGAAAAACATTTTTGTAACATTAGCACTACACAAGACAGGCTCAGTCACATGCACCAATAAACATGCACAACACTAAAGCTATCCACTTACCTAATCCTTACTGTAACCCACGCCCAGCAACACTCACACAACATTCCCAGCCTTAATACCAACCCACATACCTCTGTTAACATTTTGATCTGTCTACATTCTTATAGTGCCCTTCAGAATGTCTACATTCTGAACTGTCGACATTCTGAATGACAGCCCAGACCAACAGAGCTGAGACTGGATGGAGGTGGACAGAAGCATTATATCAAAATTTGTTGACACATATTACTCACATTCTAGAACTGGAGGAATGTCTGTATTTCCTATATCAGAAGATACCAAATAATGTGTAGTTCCTACCATTCTAGCTACAAGAACATTTCAGAGACAAACTAGGCACATTTTGGGTATATCGCAGGCATCAGTCTATAGAATACTCAAGATGTTCCTTGATAAATTGTTTTCACATGTGGAGGAACATATCTGCTTTTCCAATACACCAGGGGAGACAGACAACACGATGTGTGGCTTTCACAATGTTGCTGATGTCCTCAAAGTGTTTGGAGACATAGATTGCACTCATGGGGCAATAAAGACCCCACCAGGTAGTTATATACAGCTTTACATCAATAGGAAGGGTTGCCATTCCGTCAACTGCCAGGTAGTGTGGGACCCACATGGGTTAATGACCCATGTGTCTGCAAAGCACCTTGGCAGTTGTTATGATTTTCACATATTGCTCACAAGTTATCTGTAGCACCACTTCCTGCACACAGATATGACATAGTGCCACCTAGTAGGTAAGTGCAGGCACAATGGCATTATCTACATATCCACAAGCAAATATATAACTTGCATACAATATTAACCCCAACCAGTTTCTCTCCCCATCCCTAGTATGTTACAGGTGTTGCAATTTATTCCTTGAAGCCATAGCTTACGACACCTCTAGGGAATCCAAAAGGTATCGCCAAAAACAGCTTACCATCACCGATACTCAAACCGGAAAAATGGTAATCTGTGTCTAGGGGAGTACTGCAGTGTGCCCTCACTGCAGCCTGTTTGATAATTGTAGTATGCTACGCAGTATAATACTCCAACATCAGGCAGGCCAGCCAACATTTCCTGGGCTAATAGATTCATAGATAAATAACAGTCTATCATTCACCAGACTATCGCAAGCCTAGCCAGTAACCTGAGGTCACCTGTGAGGCAAAGTCCTTAACCATTATACCAACTCCACCCTAAGAGTTGTGGAAGACTTCTCCTTGTGTAAATGTTTCCACTGAGGAGAAGTGCATACACCAGAATAAGTCACCCTTACCTAGCATTCCAGTCATATACATTCATATTAGTTATTGCGAGGTTCGAACACCTGCATACATCCACAATTTAGAGAACACTCTATTAGCCACTCACACCACAAGAGAAGTAACCATCAAGAGCAGCAGATGTTGCAATCACCATACCATCCAACAGTAGTAATATGAATGACAGTGGACTACAAACAGTGGCTGAATCACACCACTCTATATTTATTTATTTTATTTTATTTTACATTTGTTAATCGAGGGTGTCTGACTGAGCTGAAAAGGCCCTTTTTCAGCAGAGGCCCAGGGAAAAAAGCTCCACAAAGAAAAATTACAGACCATTTAGTTTTTAGACATGATCAGTATACACACAAATTACAGGAGACATGTTTTTACAGTGGTATGCGGCACATAAACAGTTACAGTGGAGAGAACAAACAAAAAAATATTAATTTTAAAAATAAGGGTAATTAATAGATTTGTGGTGTACAGCTGAAATTTGGAACATAGGTAGAATACATACATAGTACACAGGTACAGTACATACATTGTAGATTAGCCAGTGTTTGTGAGTAAGATTGAAAACTATTATCAAGTGCTCTAGATTTTGTATGTATGTGTTATCTGCTTTCACTAACCTGGGGAGCAATCATGGCACTGCCAACTTTCTTTGAGATGTTGCCTGATAAGGTCTTTAAAGGAGGCTTTGGATGATGTGTTTTGAATGCTTGTAGGGACAGAGTTCCATTTTTAGCCACTGAACTACTATATAGTGCATCTCCAAAGCTATTGTAGCTGTTGGTGACTTCTAGTAGTAGTTTGCTTGATGATCTAAGAGGCCTTTTGGCTGAGTGATGTTGTACTAGGTTTTTGAGGGCAGGACACTTATTGTGGAGGTAATAGATAGAATGACAGAGGCAGAGCTGATTGTAGGTTAGGAGGTTGGGCAGTTCAAGCCAGTGGAGCTGTCTCAAAGCAGTACAGTGATGAGTTCTATATGAGCAATTTGCAGCAAAGCGGGAAATTCTGTTATAGCAGGCTTCCATTTTGCTTAGTTCAGTTTTGTTGGGATTAGTCAGAATGGAGATGCATAGAGTAGGGTGGATAGAAGTTGGGAGCGAGCAATTGCTGATCTTGTGTTGTTGGTAAGAAATGGTTTGATATGGTAGAGTGACCCCAGTTTGGCATGTACTTTTTTAATAGTTAAGTTGAGATGACTATCAAATTTTAGGTGGGAGTCTATGGTTATTCCCAATAGCTTAGCCTGTGCCACTGGAGCAATTGGAGTAGCATTAGTGGAGTAGATAGTGAATTGACTGTTAGTGTTTTTGTTAGAACTGGTTATAATCATAAGTTGAGTTTTTTTTGGATTGAGGATAACTTGGGCTTTGGTAAGGCAGTTTTTAACGTCAGAGAATGCTAGTTGAGTTGTTTGCAGGAGGGTGGGAATGTTTTGTGCAGCACAGATTAAGTGTCATCTGCATACTGAATTATAGATGCATGCTGTGTGGAGGTATGGAGGTCATTTGTGAAGACTGTGAATAGTAGTGTTCCTATAGTTATGGGCAGCTGAGAAGCGAGAGAATTTTCCCATTTCACAGCTTGATACCTGTCAGTTAAGTAGCTTTGGAACCAGGTAAGAGTGGAATTTGATAGATGATATTGGTTTAGTTTGTTTAGCAGGATTTGGTGTGAGACTGTGTCAAATGCTTTGGACATATCCAAAAAAAGAGCTGACACTTGTAGGCCTTCATTTTTGAGATGGTTTACTGTATCTGTGAAGCAGAGGAGGGCTGTAGTGGTACTATAAGCAGGTCTGAAACCATGCTGACTAGGTGACAGGATGTTGCTGTCTAGGAGATAGTTTAGCATCTGGGTATGGATGCATTTTTCTAGGATTTTGGCCAGGAGGGAGAGTAAAGCAATGGGTCTGTAGTTATTAAGTTCAGTGGAGGTCCCACCTTTATGTATGGGTGTAACATAGGATATTTTCCAGAGTTTGGGCACATAGTTTTCAACAATTGATCTGTTTATGAGAGTGGAGACTGGGATAGCAATAGCATCGGCTGTGAGTTTCAAGAAATAGCTGGGGAGTAGGTCAGCTGCTGTTGATGAGGTTTTTAGTTTGGAGAGCATGCTTTTGATTGAAGTGGTGGAAACTGTTTTGAGGGTAAAGCTTGTATTAGTGTTATTTGTGTTGGGGGGATAGTGAGGAAGGAACTGTCCTGTGATACTAAGGATAGAATTGAGTTCACAAAGTGGGAGTTGAATTGTGTTTTGATGGGAACTTTAGTGTCGGGGGTGGTTGGTTTGGGGGTAGCCTTTTGGGTGGATTTTAGCAGCGGTTTACATTTTTTCAAAATTTTTGCGGGTTGTGTTGGTATTTAGTTTGTAATGTCGTGTAGTAGGAATTTTTGTCCAGCCTAATGCATTTTTTTGCACGGTTGCGCAGTTCTTGGTACTTAGTTAGGCTTTCTGTTTCTTTGTTTTTTTGATAGTAAAGCCAGGCAGTGTTTCTGGACTTGAGAATTTGTTTGGTTTCTTTACTGAGCCAGGGGTTTGTAGAGGCTCTAACCTTGATTTTGCGCAATGGAGCGACAGTGTCTAGGTGTTGTAGAAATGTTTTGCTGAAATATGCTACAGCCTGGTCAAGTGGGAGGGTTTTTAGGGGGGGTCCAGTCACAGAGTAAAGTGTTGAGGACCTCAGGAGAGAATTTTTTTGTGTTTCTAGTGGATATATAGTTAGTGGTTTTGCATATGCTTGTTCTACTACGTATAAAGTATATTATGTTGTGGTCACTTAAGGTGTCTGGGAGACTGCCTGTGTGAGGGGTTGTTAGTTAGGACCCAGTCAAGGATGGATTCCCTTTTAGATTTTTTATCACATCTAGTTGGAATTTGGACCAGCTGCTGGTAGCCATGGAGATTTATTAGATTATTTGGTGGTTCTGATATACAGGTGAACCAATCTAGGTTGAAGTCCCCCAGAATAAGGGTTTCTTGTGAGTATGTGGAAGAACACCAGGTTAAGAAGTCTTCAAGGCTAGCAGGTGTATTACCAGGTGGAATATAGATCACAATTGTGGTGATGACCTTTTTAGGGTGAAGTTGGAGTTGTGAGATAAGTATGTCCCAATTATTGGGGGAGGGGTAGAAGTTTGGTAATTGACAGACAGTTAAGTTTGACTTGTACAGTAAGGCAGTTCCACCCCCTTTACGAAGTGGTCTGTCTTGTCTAATAATATTGTAGCTGGTAGGGAGAACTCCTGAGTTAGCTATGTTTTTATTTAGCCAGGTTTCTTTTAAGGCAACTATGTCTGGGGAGTAGTGTGCTATTGTGGCCTGGAGTTCAGGTATTTTATTTTTGATACTTCTAATATTAATATTTAGCATTAAAAGATGGTTGCTTTTGCTGCTGTTGTTGATTTGCCCAGGGATGAAGAAAGTGGGGATGTTATGTTCTGACATTTGTGTTGGAGCAGTTTGAGTTGGACAGGATGGATTTGGGTCTGGGTTGGGGTGGATATCCCCACTTATGGTGAGCCTGGAGTTAAAATGGTTATAGAGATGTTGGAGTTTGGTGAGGAGTGTGAGAAAGTATTGTGTATGGCATTATGCACAATATATGGCAACACAGGCAAAGCAGTAGCATCTGTATTGATCCTGATATGTATACACTGGCAGTGTCACACAAAATAAAATGATGATTGCAGCTTTATATCATGGGTAAGTTGGTCAGCGCATGGTTGAGTCATCTTAACATCTCCACATATACCACACAGAAAGGGGGGGTGGTAAAGGTCAGTCACAGACATCATCAGTTACACTGGTATCTAAAAACATATGCACACATGTCAGTGCACACTACCAGACCACAGATTCATGAAGAAGAGATAGGGATCATAGTGAGGGATAATATATATGTGTAAAATATGGCAGTGGTGTGGGTGACACTGCCCCCATGTGACCATGCAGTGTGGCAACTCTAATAAGGATGTGTGAAAGAGGCACTATGAGACCATGTAGCAGCACCCCACCACCATGAAGGCAATGCAAGCCAAGGTGCAGCCTAAGACGTAGACATGGCAGAAGTGGTGGAACAGGTGGCTGCACATGAAGCAATCCTATCTAAGCATCATTATAGCATATTCAACCTTGCCTTTGCTGTGATCAGGTTGGAACCACATCAGTGGCAGGTACAGACTGCATACCTTGCAATGGTCATCCAATGTTTCAGTCACGGGTATGCCCACACCAGCAGCCAGGTGCAAACTGGATATAGGCCATGAATGGTGGCACTAGCTAACATCCATACGGAAGTGGCTGTGGAAGTGATGTGTTCACCATGGACCATACAAGGATGATCATAGCCTCATCTCTTGCCTTCATTGTCTTTCAAATGCCATGCACAATGTCTACCATCTCCATTTCCTTGTGTGTATTTAAATATTGCACCCATATTACAGTTCAACACATCTGCAGTCTCCGATGTTTTTATATTATGTCTAATTTGTTATAATTATTTGAACTGCAGATGTTTTTGTTTTATTTTTGAAGATTGTGTAATTATTGTTCTTAAAATGTTTTGTAATAATTTGGAACTCTTTCCCCTGGGCATCTGCTAAATATGGGCATCTACCCAGTTGGATTTTCCTGGTAATCAAATGTCAATAAGTAAATATAAATAAATAACATTGTCAATATGTCCTCAGACTGTGAATCAATGTGTGTGCTATCTTCAGCATCAGACCCTGGCAGGGGACTGATCTCATCCTTTTGTTCTGGCTCATCCTCTACAGGTATCACGATACAGGTGGCATGACCTATAGATACCTAACAATATTGTGTGGTAATGCTTGTCCTGCCATGCTAATGTATTCCCACAGCCAAATATGAAAGTCCTCTGTGTGGCAGCAGTTCCCAGACTCTGTATGCCTGAAATATTTGTGAAGGACAGAGGTTGTAGTTACTGCAGCCACTATTGCATTGCTACTATGACAGTTGCAGTATGCTTCCTGGAGTCTGCCTACATATCTGTCTGATGTCCATGAGAGTTACATAGCATTTGGCCCCTTGCAGAATGAAGGATGATTGTCTCCACATCATCACCATGGAGGAATGCCTGAAATTTGAAAATTGACAGAGGAGGATCCAGAGTCATTGTCTCTTTTGACTTGCCTTCTGGGAGAACTGCTGCTCTTCTGACCTTGATGTATGGTATGGTTCCTCTCCACCTATGGCACTAACATCATGCCATAGTGTTGCCTATGGGTCTATATTATATTCTCGAAAGCCGACAATGTCGATTTTGACATTGTCGACACGAGAATATCGAAAGCTCAGAATCTCGAGCGTGTAAACGGAAATCTCTGTAAGGGGAGATTTCCGTTTACTGCAATGTAGTGTTGTCTCAGAGTTGGTATATTTAAGTAGCGGGGGGTGTGGGGGTGCAGGGGGCTTGCCCCCCCCTTCTTAAATGCATTAGGGTACTTTTTTCTTCTTTTTTTTCTTTTTTTGTGTGTTTTTATAAGGTCAATGTTTGAAGACATCGACCATATGGTGTCGACCATATGTTGTTCGATGTTTTCAAATGTCAGTCTTATAATATAGACCCGTTGCCTACATACAGTCATGCAGTGGCACTTGAACACTCCCTTCTCCTGAACAGCCATCATCCACATGTCCTGAATTCCTGTAGAAGTCATTCTCTGCAGGACTAGACTGGTCCAACCCTTGCCTTCTTCTGCATTTGAAGGTTATGCATATACTGAGCGACAGGGCAACATAATTGGAGTGCACATATGGTGTACAGAGATAACTATGTAAAACTAACAGCAGGATGGCAGAGTAGGATGTGACTGTATACTCCAGGATGTGTACACTGAAGAGGCCATTCTCTGTTCTGCCTCCTGTCTAAGGCTGCTTGGGTGGGGACAGGGGGGCTGTCCTGAGTTTGTGTGCTGCCATCCCTTCTTTGGTTTGTATCTGAAAAGGTATATAAGTGCAGTAGGGTACAGCTTGTGGTGTTACAAAGGCAAAGGCTGGCTGCATGGAGGGGGAGTGACTGTTGTGTGTCAGTAGGATGCTACATTCTGCTACAATTCTACATAGATAGGTGCATTTGTGTTTGTTTAATTTCTCCAAATGCTTAGGTTTTTACATACTTGGATGGGAATGGATCCCATTCCTAACTTAAGGCACAAGTTCATGAAATCAGTTTTGTTTCACTCTTTGACATTTGGTACAAATGCTCTTCTTAGCACCCATGATGTACCCAAAATTGCCTCTTTTTGCAGTTCATAAGTTGCTCCTACTACAACTGGAATTATCTATGTACCTTTACTCCACATTGCACTAGTTTCTGCTAGCAAATCCTGATATTTTATGAATTTATGTCTTTCAGTTGGTAAGACACTGTAGTCACTAGGTGTAGCAATTTCAGTAATCAAAACTATATATGTATTTTTCTCTTGCATGACAATATCTAGTATGTTTACTTCCACTTTCTTAGCTGCTGGTATGGGATAATCCCATGTAATCATTACTTCATCATTTTCAACAATATTTTGCAGTTCATGTTTCCAGTGTCTCTCAGCTACCTCTATGTTGTAATGTTTACAAAGTCTCCAGTTTAACAACCTTGCCAAATTGTTATCTCTTTCAGTATACAGACCTTCAGCCATGAATGTATTGCACCCTGCAACAAGATGTGTAACTGTTTCTATTTCTGTACCACAAAGCCTACACTTATCTGTATCTCCTTCCTTTTCTATGGATTTTGTGAACCATCTGGTATGTAACCCACTATCATATTTGATTAATTGGCATAAGTTGTGGGGATATATAAAGGAAGTGATGCAGTTGGTACCATATTCTGATGAACTCTCATGTGTTTAAGGGATGAAAGAGCTTAATCTTCTAATTTTAAAAAGTTATATCTATAGTTTTGTTTTTTTGTAATAAATTATTATTTGAGTATGATATACTCTAGTGGTCTCTCTCCTGGGTGGAACACATGCTGTCTGGTTATTAGTTATTTGTTGCATTCTGTTAAGGTTTGTTTGCTTGATTTTCTTCAAAAATATTCCTTACTGAGCTTTGTTCTCATTTTTTCATGCTGTGTCATTGTCCCTTCTTCTATTCCAAGATATATGTACACTACCCTTTGTTCCAAATATTTTATATCATATTCCTCCCCAAGTTCTATACTTTCTTGATTCTTCAATTTTCCTCTTTCAATGGTGAGACCAAATGACATTCCCGTCATCTGAAAAGGCTTTAACAAATTATTGTTCTTTCAGGTATTTATCTAATGAATTATATAATTTCAAGTCATGCTCAAAAAGTAGATGAGATATCCTTTCTGTAGAATAACAGAAGTGTTGTACCTTTAAGAAGCATTTCTAAGACCTGAACATGCAGTATAAATAGCAGGCACGTGCTGTCTTCAGTGTTATTTTGTGAGTACAGCCAGAGTGTGAACATCTATGCATGAGACAGCTAGTTTTTATATATGTTTGTATATAATAAAGCTGCTTGAACAGAACCCACAATGTTCATTTACTTAATCCTGACTAGATGAGCGACATGGTGTCAGAACTGGGATTTCCAGAGACTGCTTTTCAGAGCCACAAGGTGCAGAGTTAACAGTGAAGGCAAAGTAAGTGAATCAAATGCAAAAAAGGGCCAGAAACGAACTAAAGGTAATGAAAACTTGCATGAATGATTTGTTTTATAAAAAAAGACAAAACAGAGCACTACAAGGCCACAAAATGCATTGCTAAGCAAATGAATAGTACAAAAATGTTTATTAAGCAAACAAAAAGCATAAAAAAGTTTATTAATTAAACGAAATGTTTGAAATTAAGAGATTTGAAAAAACAAGCATCAGAAAAGCACATAAAGGGTTCAGAATTACCTCAGAATTACAAAGCAAACATGTCTAAAGTAAAATGAGCATGTTTAGAGTTAAAACAAGCACAAGACAGTATAATGGGCATGATAAGCGATCAAATGAACAAAACGAATATAACAAAGTGCAAAAAAGGGCACATTAAGTATAAATAAAGCAAGACAACTGCATGTTTTTTGGTGAATTACTTTATTTTGGCATAAACTACTACTTTACATTGATTGGAGCTCTGAATAGTATAACTGGAGTTATTTGAAGTATCTCAAAGTGTGTAAAAGTGCTTACAGTGTGTGTTTATTACTGTGCATTTATTCCGAACAGTTTGTTGTGTGCAAGGTGCCACTATTTCATAAAGTGCAGCCATTTCGAAAAGTTTATTGTACTGGGTATATCTATTTGCAGAGTGCCACCATTACAGAGTGTTTCTTGCACTATACAGAGTTGTTTAGCAAAGCACAGCCATTTTGGGGAAATGTCAGTGTGCTGTGTACTGTTTATTTGCAAAGTGCAATTGCTTCGAAATGTTTCTTACTCTGAGCTTCTTCTGCCCAGTTTACTCACACAATGCAGTTATTTGAAATGTTTCTTATACTGATAAGAGGTGACTTCAAGAGCATTACAGTGCCTGGGAAATGTATTTCACAAAGTTCAGTTATACAGAGGCTTATTGTGCTACTGGGCAAAGTTAAAAGTACTGGCATAAATTTCAGGTATATGTACATGTGTGTGTGATCGTGCATACTGGCAAAAGTCTTCACTGAGATGTATTAATATTGCAAATGGCTTTTGCAAACCACTAACGCTTGTGTTTGATCAGAATATTGCAAAGAATTGGGAGAATATTTGAGCAAGAGTACGATATATTCATACATGCAGCTTATTCTGATAAAGATGCACTCACCAGGATATTCATTTTGTTAAATCTAGCAGGGTCAGAGGCCATAGAAAGAGAGCATTCATTTGCATATGCACCAGCAGTATATGAAGGTGAAGGGGAAAATCATCATATTGTTGTGCAGGCTGAATCAAGGAAAGACCCCGAGTGTTTGAAGCCCGAATTTAGAGAAATGGGCAACCCCCAGACCAATGTTACATTACAGGGGCATTTGTTTTACACGAGGAAATCAAAAGCAAGGAGAAACATTTGCAGCTTATATTACTGACCTGAGAAATAAAGCCAAAACGTGTAAGTCTAGTGACTTAAAAGATGAGTTAATAAAGGACAGGCTCATGTGTGGTATTAAAAGTGCTGCTGTGAGAAAGATTTTGCTTTGTGACAGTGATTTAATGCTGAGCAAATCTACTGAGATTTGTCAAATTCGTAAAGTTACAGAAAGACACACAGATATGCTTGCAAGTGATAGGAGCATGGTTTCAATAAGCTCCAGAGCAAGTATAGAGAGTATGCAACATGTGGCAGGCAGAAACAGGCCTAAGCACGTGGCAGCTGCTGCATCTGTGAGTTTCTCTAGGAGGTCCTGCAACCTTCCAGCAAGTTCTAAGACTTGCGCCGTACAAGGGTGAATCAGCAAAACCCAAATCAAGCTTTATTGTTAACTGTCGCAATTGTGGTGCAAACCATGAATCTAAAAGAGAAAAGTGCTTAGCATTTGGTCAGCAATGCCATAAATGTAAGAAATGGAACCATTTTCAAAAATTTTGCAATTAAGTAAGCCTTACACTGTTATAAAGAAGGGTCATTCAGAAAAGCAATTTGATCAAGCTGAAATGCAACAGCCTTCTTTCTACGTAGATGGTGTTTCAGTAATTGGTGAAAAGACTGATGCAGTAGATTTATTGGCAAAGAATGAAGTATTTTGTACTGACCAGATCAATGGTAAATCCCCTGAGCTCAAAGTAGACACTGGTTCAAAGTATAATGTTATGTCTGCAGATACTTTTGCTAAGGTGAGAGCTGGTGAACAACTAAATGTGACCAGTGTGCGAAACTTGCTGCTTATGGAGGTAAAGAAATTCAAACCGAAGGCTCAGTAGTGCTTTCATGTTATGTGGCCAAAATCTGTTATAGCTTATTATTCTATGTAGTTTGAAGACCTGTGCAGTCATTATTGGGTCTCAGAGACAGTTTGAGAATGAATCTGCTTTCTTTTACCAAAGATGTTCATCAAGTAAGCACTTGTCCCAGTTCCAGCTTCACTAACACTATTTTTTCAGAGTATGCTGATGTTTTCAATGACAAGTTGGGCAAACTTCCAGTTGTATATTCTATGACCCAGAAATCAGTCCAGTAGTCAGACCAGCAAGAAAAGTTACGATAGCTATGCAGCATAATGTCAAAGCTCAGTTGACAAAATGGTGCAGCAAGGTGTAATTTGTCCAGTTACAGAGCCTACCAAGTGGGTGTCGTCCATGGTAGCAGCTCACAGAAAAGGCTCAGATGAAATCAGAATATGCATTGACCCAAAAGATTTGAACAAAGCATTAAAAAGACTGCATCATCCCATGTGTACAGTAAAGAAGTTGCAGCTGTAATACCGAATGCCAATTTTTTTTCTGTTTTGGATGCAAACGTTCATTTTGCCAAGTGATGTTTGATTGCAAATCTTCATTACTGAATACATTCAGAAACTCATTTGGAACATGCAGATTTCTTAGGATGCCATTTTGAATAAATTCTGCAAGTGAAGTCTTTCAGTGTGCAATGGAGCAAATTTTTCAGGTTATCCTTGTGCCATAATAGTAGATGATTTGTTAGTTGGAGGCAATGGTGAAGCAGAGCATAACAGAAATCTTAAGATAATTCTAGACAGAGCACGTGAAGTGAAATTAAAGCTCAGTCCTCTAAAGTGCAAATTCAGACTACCAGAAGTTACATATGCAGGTCATTTGTTTACTAGCATTGGCTTGAGACCAGGCCCATCCAAGCAAGCAGCCATTCTTGAGATGTCAGCACCAGTTAATGTTCAGGCTCTACAACGTTTGCTTGGCATAGTCAACTATTTAGGCAAGCTTATACCAGACTTCAGTGAGTTGCAAGAGCATTTGAGAGAGCTAACATGTAGGAATATTACATGGTCATGGTTAGAACATCACCAGAAAACATTTATAGACCTTAAGCAGAAAATAGCTACTCCACCTACATTAAGATACCACGATGTCAACAAACCTGTAACTCTTTCCTGTGATGCTTCAGAATTTGATCTTGGTGCAGTTATTCTTCAAGAGGGTAGACCAGTAGCCTATTCATCTAGAACACTTACCCAAACTGAAATGTGATATGCTCATATTGAGAAAGAACTTTTGGCAATACTGTTTGCATATTCCATGTTTCATGATTATATCTATGGTTAAGATATTCAGATTGAAACTGATCATCAACCTCAGGTTACTATTTTAAAGAAGCCTATGCATTCAGCTCCAGTTGGATTACAGAGAATGATGCTTAAACTGCAAAAGAACAACTTCAAAATGGTCTATACAAAAGGCAAAGTTCTTTATCGGGCTGATACCTTATCCAGATTGCCCAGAAATACAAGGGAACAGCTTGACACAGAAAATTTTGACTTTGATGTCATGGAAGTGCGTAATTTTTCTACCACAAAAGTTGATGAGATAAGAGATCATACAAAAACTGATCCAGTTTTGCAAAAACTCAACCGCTACATTAATGTTGGATGGCCGTCAAAGCAATCTAGTGTACCACCTGAAGTGCAACCCTACTTTACTTACAGAGATGAGATGTTGATGGAAGATGGCATTATTTTCGAAGGTCTGAAAATTGTTGTTCCTGCTTCCTTGCAACATGAATACATCTCAATTTTACATCATGATTACCCAGGTTCTGAAGCTACCAAAAAAAGGGCGAGAGCACTAGTAGTTTGGACTTCTTTAGCAAAATACATTGATAGTATACTTTTTCTTGATCAGTAAGTGATAGTACTAAACTGCATTTGAAAAAAGAACCACTTCAGATAAGACAAGTTTCTGAAATACCTTGGTCAACAGTAGCCACTGACATATTCGAATGGAACAGTCAACATTACTTAGTACTGGTAGAGTCTTATTCGAACTGGCTTGAGGTAGATCTACTAGCTAACATAATGTCCACTACTGTTATTACCAAGTTGAAACATAATTTCTCAGTCCATGGAAGTCCATAAAAAGCTTGTCTCTGACAATGGTACCCAATTTACCAGTCGGTTGTTTCAGAAATTTGCAAAAGAATGGGACTTTGTACGTTACTAGCAGTCCAGAATATCCACATCAAATGGACTAGCTGAATGTGCAGTACAGAGTGCAAAGCAATTACGTGAGAAGTCAAAGTGTGACAATACCGATGTCTTTTTAAACTTACTCAGTCTCAGAAACATACCCCGTGATGATATACTTGGCTCACCTGCTCAAAGACTTCTATCTAAGCAAACCAGAACAACAATGCCTAGCAGTTCCAGTTTATTGAGGCCTAAAGCTAAAAAAAACAAAGAAATCAAAGTCAAATTGTTCAGAAAGCATTCTTTCCAGAGGTCCAGCTATGACAAATCGAGCAGATTTCTTTGTCCGTTGAAAAAAGAAGCGACAGTGAGGATATAAACAGAGAAAGGTTTCAAACGGATTGGTCAAATAACAAATATATCTAAAGAGCCGAGGTCCTATCTTGTGAAATCTGAGGGTGTGGAGTATAGCAGGAATCACGGATATCTACTTCCTGTACCAGAACCATTATCGCAGCATTGTTCCTGTGATACAGACTCTAAATCTCAGAGTGATTCAGACAGTGTTCCCATCCCAAAACGTGTTTTGATTCCCACTACTATTTCTAATAATGTTCATACCGTCCCTAAGACTGAACATTCAGCAGAGACAGTCCCAGCTGCTAATCCCAATTCCAGTTTATACGTCACACAATTTAGTCATATGTCCAGGCCCAGTGTGAGATATGCAGCAGCTTGAATGTAGTTGTATATATGTATCTAGTTTTGTATAACTGCATGATGGAAAATTACTCTGTACCTATAGCATATAGTCAATATTGTCAATGTCATTTCTCAAAGAGGGAGGATGTAGAATAACATATGTGTTGCACCTTTAAGAAACATTTCTAAGACCTGAACGTGCATATAAATAGCAGGCACATGCTGTCTTCACTGCCATTTTGTGAGTACAGACAGTGTGAACATCTATGCATGAGACAGCTAGTTTGTATATATGTTTATGCCTGTATATAATAAAGCTGCTTGAATAGAACCCACAATGTTCATCTACTTCATCCTGACTAGAAGAGTGACACTTTCACTTAATGATTTTTTTTGAATCAGACTGAATCTGTGACCTAGACTGTTGAATAAACAGCTTTATGGATTAAGAACAAGGCAAAACAATAACGGTGACAGAGAATCACCCTGGAATATTTCACACTGGATTTTCACACCCTCGATAACAATCTGTCCTTTTTTGTGGTTTAGCTGCAAAGTGGCTTCTCATTTCTTCTTAGTAACTGTAATAAAATGTATCAATATATGATTGATCTTGTACATTTGTAAGCATTCTATAATCCAGGAGTTATGAATACTATCAAATGCTTTTTTTTTTTGTAATCTAGCCATTCCATACTGAGATTCCTCTTCTTTTCACGTCTCCAGTTAGACTTTAACAAAGGATGATACTTTATTCATATGAATCTATTTTATTTCCCTTCTGTTGTATAGCTACAAATAAATTTATGTCTAAATGAATTCATACATTTATGCAGTAGGATATGGCTGGTGGTGTTACATAGGCTTGGGCTGTCTGCATGGAGAGTGCCCACGTGTTGACATCCCCTTCTTGGTCTGTATGTAAACAGGGGCATCAGTGCAGTATAGCACAATACAGCAACAAGTGCATTTTGTAGCATGAGTAGTAATGCATAGTGCTCTTAACCTATCAACCATACATTTATAGGAGGGTTTAAACAGTAACATATCCACATGTGTAGCATGTAATATACTTCTTACCACATGCACGTAGACAATTATGTACCTCTTTTGAGCTTATTTCATCTGAAATGATTGCTTCTGTGCTGGCTGAAAGTGATTCAAGCTGCTGAAATAGGTTTGCTACTTGTTTTTCCTTGAAGTACATTTTGACATTTAAAATGCCATCCATAAATGTCACTAATATTTACAAGTCTGTACCTTATTTATGCTGATGAGACTAGATTTTGCCTTTGTCTACAAACTGTTATGTTTCATTGAAGTGCACCATTGACATGCAGCATAGAAAGATTCTGCCACATGTCATTGCATGCTGTGCATGCCTGTTTATGCCTGCATGCAATGTGGAAACATGGTACTACTATGTGCTACATATGATTCAGAGTCCAATACAGGGTGTGAATCTCATACTGCCATTCATTTTGTTTGTCTGAACATTCATGGGTATGGCTGCTGATGTTAGTGCCCAATGAAAAGCATCTGCTTGGTGTACAGAGAAGAGCAACATTTTGTCCTAGCTATTGGTAAGTCATTTCAGAGAACAGCTGTTGAAAAGGCATGCAGGTCATTTCAGGAAGGCAGATGGCATAGAATGATCTGGCAGCTCTACTTTCTGGAGTGACAAGTGCCCCATATAGCAGTGAGCATTGCAGACACTTGCATGTTGACCTGTATTGCCATCACTCTGGCGATGTACAGCTGTGGGAAGCAAAGATTAGGAAAGGAAGTCCCAAATGGTATAGTAAGCATTTACTATGTCTGCTATGTAGAGTACTACATATAATAAATATTTTTGCCATGTGTAACTGGTGTCTTCCTTATACTCTGTTTTCATTTAAACTGACAGATCCCAGAATAGTCCATGTTCACAGCTGTCTGGCATCTGTTGTGTTGCACCTCTGTGTTGTTTTGTGGGACCAATTAAAGCACTGTGGCTCGTGCTTCTGCATTACTGCATGTTCGTGTCCTGAAGTAGCTCTTTCTTCTTCAGTGTAACTAGCATAATTGGGATTGCCACTGCTCCTCTGTAGTATAGACTGCAGTCCTACAATGTGGAGATCTGACTGCCTGCTGCTTCTTTGCACATGCTGCTATATGTCTGTGTTGGGTCATGACTCTCATTTCAGGCTTCTGCTTATTTGCACATATGTGTAGATTAGAACTGCATTGCTGAATTAGCATTAGCATTTCCTCACACCCATATGTGTTATGTGCTGTTTGATCTATTCCATTTGAATTTCAACACAGGCAGAACATGTTGAGAAGAACACTGCCAGCTGTCACAGAAGATTGCAAAGACTTCATGCACAGAAGGTTTACTGCCATGTACATCCTCACATGGCTTATATCTACTGTTTCACTTCTGGGTCCTTGTTGCTGTCAGACCTTCCATTTAATTTTTTCCACACACGCACACCCACACACACACGCGCATGCACACACACACACACACACACACACACACATACACACACACACACACACACACACACACACACACACACACACACACACACACACACACACACTCATATAGATAGATAGATAGATAGATAGATAGATAGATAGATAGATAGATAGATAGATAAATAGATAGATATTTCTTGAAGCTTTACCTTAAACTTTCTTTTTGTCTTACCTATGGAGCATGAGCAAGACCAGCAGTATATTTTATTTATATATATATATATATATATATATATATATATATATATATATATATATATATATATATAAATTACAGGTAGAAAAAACACACTATTAAAAATCTTTTACCATTAATATTTCCACTTTCTTACCACATATTTATAAACATTATAACTACTGAATGGAAAAGCTGATCACCATGCGGTAGTGTGTACCTCGACCTTAGTCTCTCCCTTTCATAATAACTATGAACCTGGATTTTGGCAATACTTGTAACTTTTTTGTAAGAAAACATTAATCTAAAATTATGTTTCTTTAGCTGTTTACCCTCCTCTAATATTTCCAGTGTATCCTCATCAAAGTCTTAAAATACATATTGCTGAGTTGCTAGACAATATAAGTTAATTGCCCATTTTGCCTCCCTTCTGCAGGTCTCCGTGGACAACAGGAGCTTTCTGTCACCCTGCCTGAGGCTATGGCTCAGACTGATGAGAAGGATGGGAGTGTTTCCACAAGGTAGGGCTCTAGACAACCCAGGCACATTACCCAACCCCTGGCTGTGGTTGACTGGTTAATGGTCACCATCCAGCATCAACTACTATGGCAAATGGCAGACTGGGTGGAGTGGCTGGCCAGTGCTATCAGGGTACCAAGGGTGAATGTTGCCCTAGCCACTGGCTACCTGGGACCCAGGACCACAGTCTACTGAGTTCCACTAATGTCCTCCTCTCCCAGTTGTTAGCCTGTATTCCATTCTATCCCTAGACATCTGTCCACCCTTTGTTTTATCTCTGTATGTGTCTCCCATGTCTCTCCCTCCTTGTGTGCCCACATCTGCATGTAGTTTTCTGTGATCTGTAATGTCTGACTGCTGCACCTGTTGTCTGCCCTCACAATTCATTCTTTTCCTAATATTCCTTTCATCCCTCCCTTTATGCAAAATGGGGTTCTTTACTCACCAAAAAAAAACACTCTGTCCCCCACCGGCATTGCCAAACAGTGTTTTAGTTCCATGTGCTCTGCTATATCCCGTTTTTGTTTTCCTTTGCTGTCCTTTCCAACTTTTTAACTGAACCACCAATAAAGTGTGCAGCTTGGAGGTTATGCATTCACTGCTCCTTACCACCTCTTATACTGTTTTTAGGTCGGAGGTGTATGCACCAGATGCCTGACAATATAGGAAACAACTCATACTAACTGCTATGCTTCCCTTTCATGTTTTCACAACTTCTGCGCAATGTGGTGTGAGACTGCAGCTTTGCTTTTCTTCACAGAAGGGGTAGTTTATGCCCTAAAATGTAGCTGCAATCTTTATTATATAGGAGAGATGGGTAGAACATTTAAAATGTGTATGCAGGAACATATTAGGGATATAACAAATCAGAAGGTGGATAGCCCTTTCAGACAGCACTTTATATCCTTACAAAATGCTAAACCAGATGGATTGGTTGGTTGTATTTTGGAGAAAGTTGAGCTGTTTTTTAAGGGAAAATGTTAAAATGAAGGATAAATTGTTGAAAAAAGAAACCTTTTTTATTTTAAAATATAATATTTTGGAAGCTAATGGGTTAAACAAATAATGCAACTGGAAATATGTCATATAATTGATTAATTATTTAATGGGTTAATTGTTTAAGTATATAAGATGGATGAGGGTTGTATGTCTTTGTATTCGTAGAAGGCTTGTAGCTGAAGCGCTAAGTCTTGTTCCTAATAACATAGGTGAGCTACCAAAGTCGGAACTATATATTGTTGTTCTTTATTTTATTTATTGAGTTTTTGTGGTTTTGTGTATCTGCTATCTCACACTGCTTCACTTGTGAAGTTACCTCTCCCCCTCTGCTACCCCCCCGAATTATAGTAATTATCCTACTTGTGGTATTTATCTATATAACATTTTTCACATGCATTTAACACTACTGTGTTGTCTGCTATATGGCACTAGCTCTGTGCACTTCTCTGTGAATCTAGCCCTCTTTACCAGCAATAGTTCACTTTATGCATATGCATTTTTGTGACAAAAAGTAGAAGTTTTAAGTCTTATTTTCAAAGACTATGGCATCACAGCTAGGTATGTCATTTTCTTCAAGACATAAAATTTTGAAAATTTTAATAATAACAGTTTTGAAACGTTATTTATTTGACATTTAATTACTGAGAGAGTCCAATTGGGCATAAATCCTATTTTCAGCAGTGGTCTTGGAGAAAAGCTCCATAGAACATGTTACAATTTAATTCCATATAATATTGATAACATAGAAGTAGTAACAGAAGTCACAATGAATTAATACAAATTAGAGGAAAAAAAAGAACAGACACTGGCCACACACACACACACACACACACACACACACACACACACACACACACACATATATATATATATATACATTTGAATATTAAACAACTGTGAAAAGGTAAGAGTAATAAGGTAGAAAGACATGCAGACGCCAGAAACTGTAAAGTTAGATGTATGGTATAGCCTAAAGAAATGATCAAAAGGAAAGAGAAGAAGAAAAGAAAAACAAGGTGCTATTGTGTCAGAGCTGTAGAAGGAGATCAGATGGGAAGAAGTGGTAGACACCCAAAACAGTAGGAGAAATATGGGAGTACAGCAGGGGAGAGAAAGGAAGAGAAAGAAAGAAGAGAGAAAGTAGAAGAGAAAGATACAAGGAACATTGCACATTTTTGGTAACAGTGGGTGTATCTGCAGGTCATAAAATATAAAATACTGAAAATTAAATGGACATGTTTATTTTATTTGATCCAGCTTCATCCTTCTTTTGACCACAGTGGGACCAGACAGTATTCCTGGACTGACCGAAAATGAAAATGATACACATCTGCCTTGTGGGATTACCCTGCTGAGAATTAAATACAAATATAAAACAAACCAAAGAGTTTTTTTTTCTGAACATGTTACTTTTTTTGCACAGTCTGTCTGTTTCTCTGTCTCACCCCCTTTCTAGACAAAATAAGGTAGACATTTGTTGAAAGTACTTGTGACCATTTAAGATAATACGTGGACTTTCGTGAAAATACCATTACATGGCTTCAGTAATCCAGGCAGGCAGCATTGCAAGTGCATATCTTGTGGTTATCTGCAATGTTGACAGTCTAGCAGAAGATACAGGGACAAGGTATTCAGTAGAGGTGGGTCTGTCATTGTACAATTTTGTGAGGCATAGTTGACAAAGTACACAGAACTGGCTAGCCAGTGTGAGTCCCATACCTCTCAACCTCTTAGAGCAAGAAATTTGGGCAAAGCCATAAATAAAAATGGGACAAAGGCCCAAAAATAGGGAAACATTTTAAATATTGCTCTTACAAACCTAGAAAGTTGATAGAACAACAGGCTTTGCATTAGCATGAGTTTTCTGATGGATACAAAGTCTGTAACTGAAATGTCTGTCATTATTTTCTAACTTCAGTCTTTAATGATTTGCCAGTAATTTGCCAGAAAAGCACAATTTCATGAAAAGTGGACCAAAAATATGAGGCAAAAATCTGGATATTCTGCAAAAAGCTGTACATTTGAGAGGTATGAGTGTGACACTGCAGACAACTGAGGCTTGAAGATAATCACTGAGTATTTCATATTGCCTGGGTTGGTTCGCTAAAATACATGCCAGTGCTGTCCCATGTGAACTTCAGAGGTTGGACAATGAGCATGTAAGTTGCCAGGGTCTGCACCAACTGCCAGCATGCTGCATAGGATGATGATGATATTGAGTAAACAGATATTGCCATTCTGGCTATTATGGAAGTTGCAGAGTTCGTTTTCTGATGTTTTCTGACAAGCTAGTTAAAAATGTTTCAACTTCAAGTTTCTCACACATCTGTTAGAGGATCTCAATTCTGACAGTATTAACTGTCATGAAAAATATACCAATAATTGTCAAGATTCTCATCTGTCCATAGTTTTACAGAATACTAAGATTTTTGTCTCACATTTTTTGGTATGTTCTTCAGAAAATGTGTGGTTTTCTGGCAAAATATTAAGAACTGAAGTCATTAAATGGTAGACATTTGAATGTTAGACTTCATATCCTTCAGGAAGTGCATGGCAATGCCAAACCTATTATTTTATCCAGTTTCTAGGTTTCTAAGAGCAATATTCATACCCTGTCCCTGAATTTGAGCCTTTATCCCCTCATCACTTTTGGCTCTGTCCAGAATTCTTGGGTTGAGAGGTATGACTGGGTGGTAGAGACACATATTTTCCCCCTGGCATGTAATGATGGAAAAAGACATATCAGTGACATGCCAGGTATGTTGGGGAATGTTTGTGGCTCTGGTTATTTATGGGATAGTTGATTGAAAGTTGTTTGGGAATACATTCACTATCAAAACTGGAACACAGAGAGACAAGACTAGTGCATGCAGCAGAATGCCAGCTCTCCTTGTTTTTGCAGACTGGGCACTTTGCTAAAATGTATGATTCAGGAATCAAAAAAGAGTTTTCTTCTTATATCAGTAAGTATAATTTAGAGTAGATGTGCTAGCAATCTGTGGAGTCTGCACAGGAGTATTCATGAAATGAGGTTAACCGTCTTAGGTATTATATCCGTTAAGCCTAACATAAGTTCAGAGAAGACCAAGTCATGCTTCTAAGCCTATGTGTTTCACATGAAACATTTAATAGAGGTTGCTTAGATTTGTTTAAATTATGATTAATGCATTACTGGCAGGCTTAAATGCCTTCTTTCTTCATCTTTTCATTCCTGTACCTCAATTTACATCTTGCTGCATGTCTGTTTTTAATGTGTGCTGTCATTTCCCTCATCATTTAGCAGGGCTTTTAGCATATTCAAGTCTTGGTTGGCTGATTTGATTAATCTGGTACACTTGATGGGTAACAGTTAAAAATGAGTCAGTCAAGTCAGCCATATACTTCCAGTCCTTGCTTGTTCTAGCTGTGAGCAAATATTTGTCATTTATTGCCAAAAAGTATTACTTCTCATTTATTACCTTTTCTAGCAAACATTTCTTATCAGAATGCAACTTGACAGATGACACGGTAATGGTTTCTTGTTGTTTTATTTTATTTTCCTGTAGTGGTGCTGCGGTAGCGCTGCCACCTCACAGCAAGACGTTGTTCCGTTCAATTCTCAGCTAGAGCATCTTCTGTGTGGAGGCATGCCTGAATGGGTGTACCTTCGTTGAAGGTTGTGCGTCAGGGCTGGTAACTCGGCACGTAAAAATCCACTACCAAACATTAGCAGACCGGAGTTCCACTGTGGCGACCCCTAACCAGGATAAGCCGAAAGACACAACAACAGCTTGAAGTCTTTTGAAAACTAACACATCTACTAAAATGTATGGCCCCGAGCTAAATATATAAATGGCAAAAGAGCCATAAAAAGAAATGCACTCCTAGTGATTCTCTGGAGATAGATTAGCCATGGTCACTTTGCTAAGATACAGTGTTTTTATTTATGTAGATTTGTGGAGCATATCCCATTCTCAGGATATATAGGTTCATAGGTAGGTACTAGGCTATCGGCCCGAGGGCCTATGTAAGCCTAGCCACCTAGGTTCCCTGGCTTACGCCACCCAAGAAAGTTAATTTCCTGTGCTACTGTCGAGCAGAGACACAGAAGTGATCTCCGGCGAGTATTTCCTATTTCCCATCCACTCATCAAGATTTTTCTTGAAGAGTGCTAATGAAGAACTTTGCTTGACATAGATGGGTACCCTTTTCCAGAGTATGGGAAGTTTCTGAGACAGGAATCAATCCCTCCAGCATGTCCTGTTTATTGTGGTGACAAAGTTTATGTCTCTAGAGCATGTAGCTTGGAGGGATTGGGATTTCTTTAGGTGTAGAATGTCCAACAGCTCTGGGTTTGACATAGCTCTATATGTTAGGCATAGGTCACCTCAGAGTAGGCGATATGCTATGGAGTAAAGCTGGTGTTTTTTGAGATGGTCAGTGAAGGGCATCTGTTTGAGGCCAGTAATCCTCTTTGTGAGGCACTTCTGTGGCCTTTCCAGCTGCTGCAGATGTCTTGTGAGGTACATTCCAAAAGGGGCATTGTACTCTATAATGGGTCTAATGAGTGTCGAGTAGAGGGGAACAATGTCCTCTTTTTTCCTGGATGAGAACCCTTTTATGATGAGGTGTGCCACATAGAAGGACTTCCTGACTACTGTGGCAATATAACTATCAAAGGACAGACTACTGTCCACCTGGGTCCCAAGGTCTCTTATCACACATTCGGTGTTAAGTAGATTGCTGTCTATGTAGTAGTTCATGGGTACAGAGTTTTTACCAAAGGGGATATATGAAGATATTCAGTGCATTGAAAATGTGCTTTAGTTCAAGTAATTTCAGTACCATTCCTATACTTCAGTTTGCATCTCCCTTTCTATCAGCCTATATATGTGTAGTTTCATTTTACATCATCATATACTGTGGACTGGTGGTATTCTGCTGAGTGCAGTGGACTTGTCTTTATCCTTCTCTTTTCTATTTGTATATTATTTATTCACTGCATTTTACTGACCAGGCAAATTCATCCAGGCCTCTTACCTTTTTAGAGCCATCCAGAAGCTGAATTCATGCATGCATCTCTTGCAGTAAACTGAAGACATGTACCTCATGGCTAAGTGTCATTGTTTTGCAGGGGTACTCACGACAACATCTAGGAATGTCTTTGCTGTGCTTTGATGCTGGGATCTCCTGCATTTGCTTGCATGTGCTCTGAAATATGTTTTGCCTATGTCATTTGCCTGTGTTTTTAATGTCACTCTTTTTACTCTACCCTTCCAAAAATGGGGTCTACTTTAAGCTCTCAAAAGCATTAAAACCCGTATCCGAATCGCGCAACATGGAAAGAGCGAACCGCGAATACATCCAATGAACGAAACCGCGAAAGGGGAAATATCAAAATCGCATAGTTGGCCCATCTGCGGTATAGCTCTGTAAAGTAAGTGTGCGATAGTTATGGACCTTAGGGTTAGGGAGGGGTTAAAGTAAGTGCATAGGTAGGTAGTGTATGTAAGGTTTTGTGTAGGTAATGCATGCAAGGTTTAGTGTAGGGTTTGTTAAGTGTTTGTGTGTGTGGAATATTTAGTTTGTTTGGGTATAGCTCTGTAGGGGAAGTGTGCGGTAGTTATGGACCTTAGGGTTAGAGAGGGGTTAAGGATAGTACATAGACAGTTGTGTATGTGGGGTTAGTGTAGGGTTAGTAGTAGGATTTTGGTGCTTTAATTTAGGGTTAGAAGTAGGGATTTGGTTAATGTATGTATGTGTTTTTTTTATTGTGTTTGGGTAGGTAGTGTGTTGCGGGTGATGGGTTGGCCAGCTATGACGGTTTGAGGTTTACATTTTCACGCTTTAGTACATTTGATGTATCCGCAGTTCGCTCTTTATGTGTTTTGCGATTCGGATTCGGGTTTTTCATGTTTCGAGGGTATAAAGTAGACCCCCACAAATGCATGCCAAATGATTTTCCTCAATATGGTTGCATGATGAGTGGACTATCGAAGCTGACACTTGATCACTTCGTTAGCTCTGTTTTCCATACTATGCTTCTTCTCATTGATATACATCTGTGAATTCTGCCACATGCTTGTGGATTTCTCCTTGTTCACCATTTTCTTTGTGAATAGCATTTCTTTATTTGTAATATAGCACATTTCTAGATTTTTCAAACGTGTGCTTCGTGTTTCTTGATAATTTCTTTCCTTGTTTAGGAACTTTATGATGCTGCTTTTCATATGCATGCTAAAAGTTCCTTCTACTTTTAACAACACTTTTTTTTCTGTCATTAACTTCAGCTTTCTCATCTATTTTTGACATAACAAATTGAGAAATGTGACCAGTGCATAAGGCAACTTTCATCAGGGGCTAATGTACTCACTGCTACCTGATTTTTTGTACTCACTGCTACCTGATTTTTTTTACTGAAGAGCTAAGCAACTGGCCCCATTTAGTGACAAAGAAAAACATGTGAATATATATATATATATAGTTTCACTTCATAATCTCGAATTACTGAAAGCTCAAAATTCAGTAACCCGAGACTATGAAGTCGAACCATTCATAATACCGAAACCACAATCCTGAATCACACAGTCACGAATATACATACATACACCATACACCACTTAACATACACAACATTCCACCCACAGCACACAAACCACACAACTCTACACTACATATAAGCAGGGGGGCAAGCTCCCCTGCAACCCCCATGTGGGGGGGGGCTGCACCCCCCACCCCCTACTTATATATACCAACTCCGAGGTCGCACATAACATAAAAAAAAAAAACACACTAAGCCATCCTCCACTCACTCACACACAGATACACATCACACTGTGCTCTGCTGGACAGAGGCACAGGGAACTAATCTAAGGGGGCGGCGAAAGCCAACACATTCTGGCTAGGCTTACAAATGCCTTTGGGCAGATAGCCTAGTACCAACCTATGAACCTATGAACCTATGAACACATACACAAACACCAACAAATCTAACACTCACACTTACACCTCCCTACCCTTACCCACACACACAATGTACAAAAACACACACAAACACTCACATACCTGCCATTTCAGGCACCATCACACTACACGGGACGTACCGGAAATGTATAAGCGCGGATTGGAGATATTCAAATTCACTCTTATGCACTTTCAGAATTCTGGTTTTCAGCTTGCTGAATTTTGAGCTTTCAGTAATTCGAGATTATGAAGTGAAACCATATATACGTGTGTGTGTGTGTGTGTGTGTGTGTGTGTGTGTGTGTGTGTGTGTGTGTGTGTGTGTGTGTGTGTGTGTGTGTGTGTGTGCATGTGTTAGCATACATTTTATGTGAGAATGTGTACACGTGCATGCATATGTGCATGTGCCTACGAGAAGGGGTCTGTAAAGAGTAGCTCTGCATTTCATCTTGTATGGGAATATCGGGTTCTGGGTATGGAATGCTTCTTATTTAAGGACTAAGTTGATTTATTTCACTTTCTTCCTTTGTTGTCATTAAAAGTACAACTTAGTGACCTATCTAACTTGTCAGTGAAAAAGGTAAAAGGCTGCTGAGTGATAGTTTTGAGAATGGACTTGCACATTTAGAATCAAACTATAGCATTTACAGAGCAGTATTGGTAAAATAGAGTATGCCAGTACAAGAAAAATAGAAAACAACTGTTAGGCATTAAAACAGAAATATTACAATCCAGTAAATAGCTAGTAGTATTAAAATGTATATTATGTTAAATGTATTCTTTGGTAAAATGTGTGCAAAATACACCACTTTGGCCATTGTAGTGGTGCTGCACTGATTTCAGTTCCACTGTCATCTTTTCCAAAGATAATATCATGCTGCCACCTTGTGTCTGCTACTTGTTGAGTAACTTGCTTTTTTCATGTTGTCTACTTAATAAAAGCTTCATGGTTACATATTTCTAAAGTTCTGCCTGAAGCTACTTTCAGTTATTTCTTGAAAGATTAATTTATTTTCCTGTTGAACAAATCTGCATCTGTATTTGCTTTCTTTAGCACTCTAAAACTCCATGCGACAATACTCATTTGCAAAGAAATCCACTGCTGGATAGTGTAATAATAATAATAATAATAATAATAATAATAATAATACTATAGTAAACCAAGAAAACTGAAATGCTTTATTTGTGGGGGTAATAAATCTGCAGTACATGAGAAACAATATCTGTTATAGACTGACATCCTATCTGGGATTTGTTTCTCTGACTTACTTTCATTCAAAAATGAGATAACCTCGAATGTAGTTGTAGTGCTGTTATGTGAGTCCCCATGTTACCCTGAATTTAGTAAAGTTGGTAAACAAAGAATTATTGAATAAACAGTGCTGAATAAATAGTACAGTATAAACATGCATGTCTGGGATAACTGCAGGAAAACTAACATAACATAGAAAATTAATTTTAAAGACAAAGTAAGCAGAGAGCTATCAGATTGTACGTTATGTTTTTAATATTGCCAGTCAGATCAGGCTGACATGAATACAACACACCTGGTTGTAACTGATGTGATGTGCTGCACAGTATGGATCAGGTGCATGTCAGCTGACATTTCAGTCTGTTTATATATCCCCAGTGATAAGACTCCAGTGAATGGTCTTTTTACTACTAATTGCTTAAATTCCTAACACAGTAAAACATTCCGCCCTCTAAGTAAAGAAAAAAAAAAAACAGTATTACCATTTGTCTTTATTAGTTTACTTGAAATATAATTTATCCATGGTTTTTACCACTTATAAGAAATGGATCATAAGTTCCTGAAGTATTAGTTTTATGGAGTGTCCACATTATAGGTTTCATGACATAGAAATACTGCGTTATTAGTGGTTTCATCTCCCTCCTTTACAGGTATGATTATAGCTGCTACTCCAGTGCAAAATCAGAGTGGGTTACTGCAGCCTTCAAAACAAGAGAATAACAAAAAATGTTGAACAGTCTAAACCTGCTCATGAACAACATGAACTCAGTGAAGAGACCCATATCAACTCTAAGGGAGTGACTCCTCACTGCCAGCAATGAAGAAAGTCCCTGCAATACCAAATGGATCCATCTAGCATCTTCACAACCACATACACTGCATACCTAGAGAAAGCAAGTTTGTTTCCAGTTTTCATGTTTTTTCTTTTTTCATTTTTGGTGTCTTTGCTGATAAACAGGAAAAAAACTAGTTATGGTATTTTTAAATTTAGAATCACAGGACTGAAGTGACAAATAGTTTCACTGGGGAGATTACATCATGAAAAAAATGCACACGTTTAAACTTAAGAGCAGTTAGATAAAATACCCACACAGGGCAAAAAGTGAATAAATAACTCAGCAGGTCATTAGTTTCACGTTCTTCTGATATAAATTACGCTGTCAGTAAGCAGCATTAAGAGAAATGCTAGTGGTCAGATTGTTGCTGTCACACAAGCCTATCAGATGCTCCACTTCATCCCTGTAGGCTGTTTCCTCACCATTTCTGACAAGAGCTATGACAGTAGTATTATCCACAAACTTGATGATTTTGTTGGATTCATGCTTGGCCATGCAGTTGTGCATCAACAAGGTGAACTGCAGAGAACTCAGGGCACAGCCCAGAAGGACACCTGTGCTCAATGTAATACTGATTGAACTGTTATTTCCCACACATACTTCTCGGGGTCTGTTGATGAGAAAGTCCAGTATCCAGTTACATAGTGAGGTGTTTATGTCCAGCTGGATCAGCTTCAGTATCAGATTCTGGTGAATGACAGTGTTAAATGTGGATCTGAAATCTATGAACAGCATTCTGACATAGCAATTCTTGTTCTCTAGATGTGCCAGAGATTCATAAAGTGCTATAGCTATTGCAACAGCCATGCAGCAGTTAGATCTATAAGCAAACTGTAATGTATCCAGTGCTGCAGTTAGGCTTTAAGAGATATGGTTCTTGATCAACCACTCAAAAGATTTCATCACTGTTGATGTAAGAGCAACTGGCTAGTAATCATTTAGACTTATTGGTTGGGATTTCTTGGGTAAGGGAATGACTGACGTATATTTGCAGCAATTGGGTACAATGGCTAGATGCAGGGATGTGTTGAATGTATCTGTTAGTACAGTGGACAGTTGGGTAGTACAGTCTCTTAGAACACTTCTCATAATATTATCAGGACCAGCTGCTTTTCTTGGGTTTACTTGCCTCAGAGGCTTCAGAACATCAGATGTTGTTAAACATAGCACCTCCTCACCCTGTTCGACAGGGAGCTTATTTGGCACAAATCTGCTGAATTAGGTGTTTAGCTTGTTCAGAAATTCTGGTTTGATATCACACGGGGAGGATGCAGGCCTGTAGTTGGTTATGGCTTGTATGCCTTGCCAGAGATGTCTGGGGTCCCTTTGGTCAGAGAAGTGTCCCTGAATTTTATGTCCGTAGGTCCTCTTAGCCTCCTTTATACCTCTACTTAGATTTGCTCTGGCCTCTCTTAGTGCATCCTTGTTTTTTATTTATTTATTGCATTTTTTACCAGGAAAGTCTACTGGGCCTAGAATGAGCCCATTTTCATTGGAGGCCCAGGAAGAAAAGCTCCAAATTAATTACATAGAAAGAAATGTTAACACGCAATACAAAATATGTCGAGCAATACATTGCAGTAAAATTAATAACAGTGAAATTGTTTACAATCATGGTATAAATGTAGAAATAGAATATATTCAAACAACATATAAGTAAAAATCTATATGCAGAATTATTAGCAGTGAGGAGAATTAACTTCTGGGTAAGAATAGAAGGGGACAGATGGGCTAAAGGAGGGAAAAACCAAGCTAAAGTGACAGCAGAAGGAGTTAGTATGATAGAGAGAAGGAGAAGAAATACCACTAATTAAATGGAAAAGTGTGAGGTTCCAGCTAGGGGAAGTCAGGTTTTGAGGTTATTTGTTAGGGTGCAGGTGCATAACCAGTGAGATGAGAGATGCAGTCTGAGGGATTTTTTAAATTAGGCAAGATTACTGATAGTCCTGATTGAAGGAGAGAGATTACTCCATAGCTTAGAGACAGTAAAAAAATGCAGCATTTGGCTGGCTGAGAGCTTAGGTTTCTCGATAGTAACATTTTGTTTTCAGACCTGAGCTGTCAATTAGGATGGTACATGCTTAGTATGGAGGAGAGGGAAGGGCAAGTTGCTGGACGGTAGATAAGTTTATGGGCAGTAGTTAATTGTAGATAAGTGAGATAGTGAGGGGATTCAAGCCAATTTAGTTGATGCAGATTTTTTTTTTTTATTTAAAAGAAGCATTTTGTGCCTTTAGGAGCTCATATACTTCACCAGATAGCCAGGGTTTCTGATTAACACTCATGCTGATACATTTGATGACTGTTATATTATCAACACATTTTAAAATATAGGCCATTACAGATTCTGTATACTCCTCCAGGTCATTATGGTGGTTCTTCACTGCTGCCTCTCTAAACACCAACCAATTCATACATTCAAAACAGGCCTGTAGTGCCAAGACTGCTCCCTCAGGCCTTATCCTTACTTGTTCGGTTGTAGGTTTGCCTCTTTTCAGCAGTGGTGTATATGCAGGAACCAACATGATGGCCAGATGGTCTGAGGTGCCTAGATGTGGATAAGGTACTGCTTTGTAGGCCAGTTTTCCATTTGTGTACACCTTATCCAGAGAGTTCTCCCCACTTGTTGCAATGTTCACATGTTTATGGATTATTTTCACTTCCTCCAATAGCCAGACCATGATACTCCACAATATATTAATATATTAGGCAGAATTCCAGCTGGTGGTAAAAGTCTGGAGTATCCTGTGTAGGATGATTTTATTTTGTACTTGAATCTGCTACATAAATGTTCTGGTATTCACAGAATGACTGTGTACACTAGAAGGGAAACAGAAACTGGGTTCTGTGCATGCTGATAATAATATAGTAAAGTATTTCACTGGTGTGACTTTGGTAAGTTTGTGTAAAGCATAATTGGGTGAGTTGTTTGTACATAATATCTGCATTACTAATAGACAGATAAACAACTCTATGCTGAGAGTTTAGATGATTAGAGGCTTCTGAGCTTCCTAAAAACATAAGTTGCCTATTTTCTTGCTTACTTTTACTATTTATAGCTTATTCTTACCATTTATTGCACTTTTTATTCACTGCTGCCAACTTTTTTACTAGATTTTATTACTATAAACAAACTGCACTGTTGTACTGCAATTGTCTGCCTTACTGGGCCTGTTAAATCATTTTAGTTACTGTTTTCATTGTTTGTAAAGTTTATTTTAGTCATTTTCGCTGTTTGAAAGTTATTAACTGGAAATTTTCTGCATTTGTTAAGCAGCTGATTGAGTGGCATAGTCTGGATACAGGTTTGCTGCATCCAGAGCTGTTTGTTTTGCCTTCTGTGTTTCTGGCAGCCATCTTGTGTCGGTGGGAGCCTATCTTCTCGAGAGTAGCAGGGCTGCCTGGACCTTGTCTGGCACAAGCTGAGGGGTAAAGAGAGCACGGATTGGCTACATTTCTGTGTTACTAGAATCTTCTATTTTATTTTTTGTGGTATTTAAACCCAGCATTTGAGCTGTTTGCGCTAGTTTGTGCATTATGCACCACAGCTACACTGTTTTTAACCCATTGTGAGGTATTCCAGCTACAAATTTTCCCTTAGTAGCACTTGTGTGACCACCTAGTAGTACTCATCTTAAACCATTCACCCTTTAGCCCCTTAGCTCTCTCTGGCCTCTCTCCCTCAGATTCTGACTAATATGGATGGACAATTTCCTACAGTTTCTCCTGCCAGTCTGGTTGATATGGGCATCCTGAGACACTGTAGCAACTGCCTCATGTAAATGGGTAACTGTCTACTACTACTATCACCTAGCAGCACAATTTGTGAGAGATGCAATTACATTAAGAACCTAGAGTCTATGCTCTCTCCCTCACAAGCCAGTATATCTGGAACTGAGAAGGGTGTCAACACAAACACCACAACTCCAACACCACCCACACCTGCACAACACACACCCACACATGTGGAGGTCCTCATCAAAAACATACCCAAACAAAAGAGACCTCCAAGGCAAAAACACAAGCGAAATTCATAGCCCACCACACCACACACCACACATAGTCCACATACCTGTGCCTCACAGCCACTAAGGCCTAACCATACATCCAACATATTAGTCATAGGAGACTCCATTGTGTGACACATACATGTGCTCCTCCCCAGGATGGGTAAGGCGAAAGCCACGGTTAGTTGTTTGTCAGGTGCCAGAATCCACCATATCACAGATGCACTCAAGTCTCTCAACAACAGGTAATGTTATGACTCTGTCATAGTCCATGTTGGTATGAATGACTTGAGACGTACCTCCCTGGACTATATGAAGAGAGACACGACCGAGCTCACTGAATATGTGCCCCAGGCAGCTATGTCACTAGCCATAAGCAGCATTCTACCATTACCCAGAATGATGCCTCAATAAAAACAGAAATAGATTGACTTTAACAATTGGATTAGTTTCTGGTGTTATTCCAAGGGGATCCAGTACCTGACAGCTTGGGAAGACATGATTGACAGTCTATGATGCTTTGTCAGATATGGCCTGCATCTGTCTCCCTTGGGCTTCAGGCTTCTGGCAAAGGCTCTTGCCTCCCCCATAGTGCCTTTTTAGGCAATGTCATGAGGTCAAAACTACCCAACATAAAAATTTCATCAAAATGCAAATTAAAGGTCCTGGTGCTAAACAGAATGAGTCTAAACATGAAACTGCACTCAGTGCAAGCATTCTTAACCCTGGAAGAGGCTGATATTTGTGCAACCGCAGAAACCTGTTTCAACATTGCAGAGAGCACCCCAGCCATACCAGGTTACTCATCCTATCATACATTCATGGTGGCAAAGCAAAAGGAGGTGGAGTTTTAATATGTATTAAAGATATATACACCTCCAGGTTGTTCAAACATTATGATGCACATGAGACACTCCAGGTGCAGTTAACCACTGACAAGACCCCTATTCAAATCATAGATAGCTACAGGCCCCCAACTTTGACTCAAGATGCTTAGTCCATGTATCTGGACCTCTTCAAATCTATCAAGATCCAACCTTGTATCCTGATCCTGGGTGACTTTAACTATCCAACCATAGAATGGAAGACCTACCCATGCCAAAAGAAAAATGCACAGAGATTCCTTGGTTTCATCCATGTAAATGCCTTGGACCAGCTGGTTGACACCCACACAAGATGTGATAATATCTTGGACTTGGTAATAGCTAACATGAGTAGCAACTGCAGCATCCCTACAGAGTCATCCTCCCTGGTAAGATCTGACCACAAAGCGGTCACTTTTGAAGTCACCATCTCCCCGCCCCCTCCACCCCCCACCTAGGGTTGAATAAAAAAAAACTTCTCCAAAGCTGATTATAACCTCCTGAGGGAAGGTATAAACAGCTTCACAGCTCCCTCCCCCTCCATAAGAGCTGACACAAATATCCAAACCTACACCAAAGTGCAACAGTATAAGAGCATTTATATTCCTGCATGGAATTTGGAATACCCAAATGGACAAAATCAAGAGAGTAAACCTGTCCGGTGGACATCTGCAATAAATAAACTCTATAATAAAAGGAAAAAGTTGCTGTCCAGAACCAAGAAGGAGCAGGTGCCGAATTGGAACTAATCTCTCCTTAGCATGAACAAGCAAATAAGAGCACTAGTGAAATCCTCCAAAGCAAACTTTGAATCCAAACTGGCCACATCTACTAAAGACAATAATTAGGCCTTCTTCACACATGTCTGCAATTTCAAAGGAAGCACTCAGATCTGCTCATAACTGGTGGTCAAGGACACGGCATACACAAATGCCGTAGATATAGCCAACCTGCTGACAGACAGGTTCAGCGAAAACTTCGCTCCTCTGTTCCCTCATCAGTAAATTAGGACATCCCCAGCATCTGCCCCCCCCCTATCTTTAGGGAGCAAGTCATCACTGCCTTCTCAAAGGCAAAAAATAAAGCCTCCACAGGACCTGATAACATCCCAGGCTGCATCCTACATGAAATCAGGTAGGAACTTACAGCACTATTAGGCACCCTATTCAACCCAAGCCTGAGTACCAGCCTCATCCCAGTCAAGTGGAGGACAGCCACTGTCATCACTTTCCACAAAGGTGGAAAGTCCACCAATCCAGGAAATTAGGATAGCCACTGTCATCCCTTTCCATAAAGGTGGAGTGTCCACTGATCCAGGAAATTATAGACCCATCAGCCTAACTAGCCTGATCTGCAAGGCCATGGAACGGATTATCATGGACCTCATTAACAAGAACATCGGCAACTTTGAAACAGTCAATCCCATACAGTTTAGTTTCATCAAGGGGAGGTCATGCCTGTTAAATTTGGTAGACTTCTTTGAGACAGTCACCAAAGCCATGGATGAGGGAAGATGGTACACGCCACCTACTTTGATCTGGCCAAAGCATTCGACACTTTTCTCCACTTTGGTATAATAGATAAACTCTCTCATCTAGGCATCAATCCATATGTCACCAGATGGGTAGAAAACTGGCTCATTGATAGAACCCACCTAGTTAAAATAGGGGAAGCCACCTCAAGCCGTAGACCCGTAATGAGTGGTGTACCCCAGGAATTAGTCTTGGGGCCTCTGTTGTTTGGGATATACTTTTCTGAGGTGCAGGCCAAAACCAGTAGACTATGGCTGACCAGGTTTGCAGATAACTGCAAGCTGGGTGCTGTCATCAATTTCCCTAGTGATGTGCACACGCTCCAAGAGGGTCTTACCCAAACAAATGACTGGTACCAGAAACATGACCTCAAACTGAATGCCAAAAAATGCATCATCATCATCCCCTTTGGGGAGAGTGACATCCCCACAAATTATCACATTAATAAAAAGGTCCTAAGCACACAATCAGTCGTGAAAGACGTGGGCACCCAGGTTGATAGCAAACTGACTTTTGATAACCATATTGCCTCTGATGTATGGAAAGCTTTCTACATGGCTCACCTCATTATTAAGGGTATCTCATTCAGGGACAAGGAGGTCATAACATCCCTGTATTCTTCAATTATAAGACCCATTATTGAGTACAATGCCCCTTTCGGCATGTACCTCACAAAACACATGCAGCAGCTGGACAGACCACAGACGTTCCTCACCAGGAGTATCCAGGGCCTCAAACATCTACCTTACACAGATAAGCTAAAAGCCCTGTCCCTCAACTCAGTCTCATACAGACTCCTCAGACATGACCTCTGTCGGGCATACAAAGCAATCTCAGACCCTGCCTTGATGGGACTGCTGCATATCAGCAAGTCAAGCTCCACTCAAATAACCCGCACACGTGACCTCAACCTGGTCTGTGGCATCAATAGGTCTTATTGGGAGGACAGATTTGTGTCCCAGAGACTCCCCCTTCTGTGGAATAGACTTTCTCTCCACGTCAAGCAGAGTACATCATTAACCTTTTTAAGCGCAACCTGGATAACAGGGGAACAGGAAATACACCCCTGGGATTCCACCTGTGTCCCTGCTGGACAGGAGCATTGGGTACTGACTTGTCAGAACATGGACTAAATTCTTGGCTAGGCTTATAAGGGCCTCAGGCCAATAACGTAGTAACTTCCTATGATCCTAGGATCCTATGGCACTAATTTACTTGGAATGGAGACATACTTAATTGCTCTGCAGTTTTATTCTAAAGCCCTTCGGGAAGATGGAATATATGCATTTCAGTCTCAGTGTTATAACCTTTGACAAGAAAATAATTAGTCCAGATAAAATTGTTTTAGCTAGCAGTTCTAAGAGACTTTCTCTGATACCTTCCCTGTGGGAGGAATAAAGAGACTTTGCTGAAGTTTCTAGTAGTTTATTCAGTTAAACCAGTAGATGGACTAATCCTTTATAATCCATTTCCTGTTAGTCCTGTCACCCTCTGGGACACACCCTCTGGGACACAGATGGGATACCAGACTTCACTCAAGCCCTCTGGATTGCCTCTTTTAACATGAAAATAGAGACAATTTAGCAATAATATTATTTAAACCACTGTTGAGAACAGGCCACTGTATACAGAAGGTATCAAAGTAAATGGAAGTTTTATCCTAAGATGCCACTAATTTACATAAATATCTCACATTTATTAGGCACCTTTCCATAGACTGGCATTATTTTCTTAATCGATTTAAGACAGGTTGGACCTAAGGGCGTCTTATCAGCTACAACCTAGTTACATAAAAAAAAATCAAAAGAAAAAATGTATTTACAGCACAAAAATAGCATGCAGTTCAGCAGAACTATATGACTAAATATATCAAGTAAAATAAACAAACATGCATAAATAGTAGAAATGATCAAGGGGCAGAGTTGCTTTACACACCGGACTTAAATATAGGAAAATTACTTATTAGCACAGTTGCATACAAAGATTGTGGAGCAGATGAATGATAAGGTTAGACCTGAACTGATGGAATTATTATAGAGCTCTCATGGCAAACAAAACAGCATTCCACACTTTAGGTACCCAGTAGGAAAAAGCGTTTATAAAACATACTTAGGAAGATTATGGACTTAGCATAAAGAATGGATTAGTATCAAAGGACAGTATGCAGTGAGCAAATGTTTTATTTGTTAAAAATGAGTGTAAAGAAAGGAAGGAACAATAGGTAGTAAACAAATGTTTTGTTTGCTAAAAAGGAGCATAGAGAAACCTGAGGTTAAAGTAACAAACTTGTATAGTTAAGCTACACTAGTGTTTTTTGTATGATTAGTAAAGTTTTTACTTTTGAAAGGCTATTGTGTTGATATTCATGACAAAGTGATTTAATGACACTGCTACATATTTTGTTTGAAGAGTATGAAGATTATTCAATTTACCAGAAATATTAGCTAAAATATTGTCTTCCCCATACTGCATTTTTTAGGCAATGCCAAACTGAAAGTACTTCCGACACAGTAAATCAAAACCATGAAAATTTAAAGGTATTACTGCTCAATGCTAGGAGCCTAAACAAAAAACTTCACTCCCTAAAAGCTCTGTTTACCCTAGAGAATGCTGATGTCTGTGCGGTCACTGAGACATGGTTTAAAGCCACGGAGAGCACACCAGCAATCTAAGGTTATAATGCTTTCCACACATTTAGGCCAGCTACTTCACATGCAGGGACTAAAGTTGGAGGTGTCTCTATTTACATCAAAAATAAAAAAATAAATATACTTCAAGACTGGTCAAACAGGACAATGCATTTGAGCTGCTCCATGTTCAAATCACCATAGGTAAAATCCAGTACCACTTTCTTGCAAGCTATAGGTCCTATTTTATGACCCAGGGAACCCATACCATGTATTTAAACTTATTAGAAATACTAACCATACAATCCAATACCATATTTGTGGGTGACTTTAATTACCCCACTATTAACTGGGAATACTATACGACACCAAATGTACATGCACAGAGATTCCTGGATTTTGTAAACACAAACTCCTTAAACCAGATAGTCAGTACACAAACCAAGGGTGCAACCATACTGGAGTTGGTCCTCACTAATATGGGAGACTGTTGCACACCCCCTACTGTAATGACTTCCCTAGTAAGGTCAGACCACAGAATGGTCTCCTTTGAAGTAAGAATAAAACCTGGACCCCCAGCTAAATTTGGAATATTCAGGAACTATTCTAAGGCTAACCTCCTGCTATTAAGTGAGAACCTGGCAAAATGTCAAGCCCCCATAAACACTGAGAACACTTCTGCCTACGCAGAACTGTTCACAGAAACCCTGTGCAAGCATGTTATTAGCTGCATAGAGGCAGCTGCACCGACCAAGAAGTACAGAACTAACTCAAAAAACCAGCCACCCTGGTGGAATCACAAAATCAATCGGCTATATAACAGGAGGAAGAAAATAATGGCAAAAAGTAGGAGGTGCAGCACCCAGCAGGATAAAAGCACTCTCATCAAACTAAACAAACAACTCAGAGGACAAATAATGTCTACCAAAGATACATTTGAGGTAAGTTTAGCCTTCCAGGCCAAGGACAGCCACAAAACATTCTTTAACAATGTCCGCAAACTCAAAGGTAATGGACAATTGTGTGCAGAGCTTACTGGAAATGGAGCCACCTATATATATATATATATATATATATATATATATATATATATATATATATATATATATATAATATATGTGTGTGTGTGTGTGTGTGTATGGATTCACTTTAAAAGCTTGAAATGCAAAAATATCTAGATTCAGTATTTCAAGCCCATAAAGTGGAATCCTGAGAACAGCGAAAGCTCAGAAGCGCAAAGTTCAAAACCTCAAATACCGGCGGTTTTGAATTTCATGCTTCTGAGGTTTCGCTGTTCTCAGGATTCCACTTTATGGGCTTGAAATACTGAATCTCGATATTTTAGTATTTCGAGCTTCTAAAGTGAATCCATATACACACATACACATACATGGATTCAAGTAAGTGTGTGTATGTGTGTTGAGGGTTTTGGGTAGGGGTTGTGGTGTGTGTCAGTGTGTTTTGTTGCTGTGATGTGTGTGTGCAAGGAGAATGTAGCTTGTGTGGTGGTGTTTTGTGTGTGTTTATGTGTAGTGCGACCTTGGAGTGAGAATATTTAAGTAGGGGTATGGGGGGTGTGCAGACCCCTACATGGGGGGTGCAGGGGGGCTTGCACCCCTGCTTTTATGTAGTAGAAAGCTTGTGTTTGTGTGTGAGGAGGATGTTGTGTGTGTGTGTGTGTGTGCAGTAGAAGCACGAAATTCAAAATCTCCGGTGTGCGAAATTTTGAATTTCTCTGTTCTGCATTTTCATGGTTTCAAAAATTTGACTTTATAGTTTTGAGATACTGAATTTTGATATTTCAGTATTTTGAGGATATAAAGTGAATATATATATATATATATATATATATATATATATATATATATATATATATATATATATATATATATATATATTACATATAGCAAACCTCTTGGCTGATAAATTCATCTCCAACTTTACCCCTCTCTCTCCCTCAACCTTCCCTCGGGAAATAACATCAAATATAACTCCCCCTACTGTCACTAGGGAACAGGTCCTGCTCTCTCTAAGACCAAGAAGACTGCGTTGATGGGCCCAGACAATATCTCAGGATGCCTTCTAAACAGCATAAAACATGACCTATCATGGCCTCTGGAATTAGTATTTAACTGTAGCCTCCAAACAGGCTTCATGCCTCATGAATGGAGAAAGTAAGAGTTATCCCTCTACACAAAGGTGGGCTATCTATTGTTTGCGTCTTTCGGCTTTTCCCGGTTAGGGGTCGCCACAAGGTGGGCTATCTATAGACCCTGGAAGCTACAGACCCATAAGTCTCACTAGTCTTATATGTAAAGCCATGGAAAGAAGTATTATGGAGATGATCAACAGAGACATAATAAACCTCCAGATACTGGATCCAACCAAGTTTGGTTTCGTCAAGGGCAGATCATGCCTAGTGAACCTGGTGGACTTATTTAAGAAGGGCACCAAAGCAATGGATGAGGGCAAAATTGCTCATACTGCCTACCTTGACTTGGCCAAGGCATTTGACACAATACCCCACTTTGGTATTGTTGACAAACGCAAGAGGTTAGGTATAAACCCATATGTCACCCAGTGGATAGCCAACTGGCTCACAGACAGGACCTGGGAAATTAGAATTGGGGAATCTACCTCTACAAAGAGGCCAGTCACAAGTGGAGTCCCTCAGGGATCAGTCCTTGGATGGCTCCTTTTGACATTTACTTAATAATTTTGATATAAAGGAAGAAAATGTTGTGTTTGCTACATTAGATATTAATACATTGTTCACCATTATACCCAATGATTATGGTGTGGAATCAATTAGAAACTTTTTAACGAAATTTCATGTTTTGACTAATATGCAAGTACAAGTAATTTGCACTTTAATCAAACTGATTTTAAAGTATAATGTGTTTTTGTTTAAAGAAGGCATATACTGGCAGCAGCAGGGTGTAGCCATGGGCACCAGTTATACCAATCTTGTACTAGCAGAATGGGAGGACAATGTAATTTTCACTGAACACCTACACAAGGCTAATTTATTGGATTATAAGTACTTTGTTGGCAACATTTTTATTTTGTGGGGGGGGGGTAGTATAGATTCTTTGAAGGAATTCATCAGATACATGGAGAGTAATAGTACATGTTTTAAATTTACCCTGCATAGTTTACATGAACAAATAGATTTTTAAGATACTATAGTTAAACTTAATGCAGATGGAAGCTGTGATTCCCTTATGTTCCGTAAAGAATGTAGAAAGTATAAACTATTGAGTAGACATAGTATGCACCCCAATAGGATTTTTGGTAATATTCTCAAGAGTCAATTCTTATGTATTTCGAGACTATATACCAATGAAATGGATTATCAGGCAGCTGTTAATACATTAAGTGAAGAATTCAGACAAAGAGGATATGCCACAAGAGAGTTGAATAATAGACAGCAAGAGGTACATGCCTTGAGAAACACAGATGGGAAACCATATTTTAGAGGTAATAGGAGGCATGAAAAGAAAGGGAATATAAATGGACCTAGATGTGATTTTGTATTAAAGTACAGCAGCAATATACAATCCATATGCAATGTGGTAAGAAACAACTGGCCTATACTAAAAATAGATGATAGGATGAATGAATTGGTGGGTGATAATCCAAGATTTATCTTTAGAAATAACATCTCATTGAAAAGGGAGCTGTGCTATAAATCCCACTGTGAACAGACTAGGTTGAGTATAAGAGAAGGCACTTTTCCCTGTAGGAGCTGTAAAGCTTGCAGTTTCATGTCAGGGAATAGACAGTTTAAGCAGCCCATTACAGATAAGCTTTATGAGTTTTGCTTATATGCGAATTGTCGAACTGAGAATTTAGTATATTTAGCCACATGTATAGACTGTACATCTTTCTACATAGGTAAGACCACCCAGAAGCTCAAAGAGGGGGTATTGCAACATTTGGCAGTCATAAGGAATAAAAATATCTTAAATGCTCTCTATAAGCACATTAAGGACAATGAGAGCTATTCTTTTAGGTTTACAGTGGTGGATATTGTTCACAATGACCCCAGGGGGTGATTTAAACAACAAAATAGAATATAAGGAAATTAATTGGATAGCAGCTTTGCAGGCACACAGACCCCCTGGCCTGAACTGCACTATACCTTTAAAACCAGCTCTGAAAGCTAGACCTCTGCATCATTAATGAGAATGTATGTGATTGGTTAAATGTTTTTTTAAATACTTGGATAGTTACTCTTGTTTTTTGAAGTAGGATCTGATGAAGCATTGTTGCGAAAGCGCTTATCCTGTCGTTATTCTGGTGTTTTATTAAAGAAGTTTTTTTATCTACATGAGAGTTTGACTTTCTGTGCCTGAAACCTAGTTGGATGAACTGAACTACTGTGGATTTGTGATTATTTTGGTTGCAGTGAATCCTTTATTCATTGGACTGGTTATCTTTGTTGCTATTTTATCTATTCTAGTTTGGATAACAAATTTGTCATCTTGATGGGAAAACAACAACGATTTATCTTCTTTAAATTTGAAAGAATCTACAAGATGAAATTATTCTACCCACTTGTTTAAAGCGTTTGATATAGCAGATGTATGCAGCAGTCTTTTATTAGTAGTTTCAGAAATATCAAATATGCAGTTAAAATCTCCTCCTAATATTAAGTTGCCTTTATAATTATTGGAAATGAAATCCAAGTGTTTTTTAACAGTTCCTGTTCCAGTGCATGGGAACCACTATAGATTGGCTAGGGTCCATATTCTGTTATTATATTTAACTATTACTAATGCCATAAAGCCTTCTTTATCTTCATACTTATAAATGATATCTGGGTTAATCACATTTTTTTTCCATAAAATTGTTACCCCTTTTGTCTTTGTCTTATAAGTGGATTACACCAATATCACATATTCCTTAGGATTCCATTTGTAATTGTCATTTGTTTTGAAATGAGTTTATTGAAGGAAGAAAATTTGTGCTTTGTTCAGTTTTAAATCTCTTGCTAAGATTGTTTAATCCACTGGTATTTGAAGATAATAAAGTTAAATCCATCCTAGGTTATTTAGACTATGTATTTTTGTTTTATTGTGACTATTAAACATTTTCCTCTGATAACTATAAAGTATATGTTTGAGCTTTTAAATGAAATTATCAGTTTTATAATTTGAGTGTTTACCAATAAAGTAATGTTTTGGTCAGGCATACTAAAAATGTTTTTGTGAAATAACAAATTTAAATTAATAAATGTTAACAAAACTAAAATCCACACTAGCCATGGAATGAAAATCATTCCTAATCTGATGGATAAACCAAAGTCAATCAGATTATCACTCATACCTTGACAATCCAGAACATCTGAGCTCCATACATTGAATTATTATATGGAGAATATTTGTAATAGGAATAAGCAATATTTATATTATTTTGAACAGATATAGTACTATTGTAGATTACACAGAATTCTAATACAATATACATGTCTACTTATTGTATAAGCAATAAATATTTACATGAAAGATAGATGACAAGCAATTCAATCATAGTAAAGTAGGATGTATCATATATAAAACCTCAGTAAAAGATTATAGCACACAGTTATTTAAAATATTCACCCTTATTGATGAAGTCTTTCAAAACTTATTACTTAATATAAATAGATGGTAATAATATTTATACCTAATGTTTATAATACAATGTATTTTGCTGGATATATCAGAAGTTATATTTCATTATTTGCCAGCATTTAGGCAATCACTTTGTTTGTTGCTAACTTACTTAAAGCATTTAATTAGTTTTATGTGAACATTGATGAAAGTTAGTGCATTTTAATTATCAGTGCATCCCTCTTCTCCCCCATTTCCTACACATGAGGATTTTCATATCTGTCATTTCTTATTATAAAATAAGTGAAATTATAGGTTAAAAACAACAAATTCACTTATTGTGATTAATGATTACAAGTTCCCTTTCCATATTCATAAATTGCCATTTTATAGCATATACTGAAAGTTTTTAGATTTAAATGGCAGCATTCTATTTTGTATAATCAGCAAAGGTTAAACTGAGTGATTATTGTCAATTTAATACTATTTGTTCAGAATGTGATTGTTACATTCTGTGCCATTCCTTGTTCAGGCTTCTATTGTTTCCTTTGAACAACTTTGTCAGTTTGATGTCATGTATAAAACATTAGTTACCTTGATAACATCTTTAGTATTATATATGGTCAAGATGGGTTACAAAACCACAATTCATGTTAAAGCAAATATATGACTTGTTATGCACATTTACTTATATGAGAAAATCATCATGCTTCCCCTTGATGTTCAATATAGTGTATGTCATTTATGACAAGTTAAAACAGTAGTGTTATTGTACACAAGCCTATGTTATTAAACTGAGTGTCTATTATCAATTTAATACTATTAGTTCAGAATATGATTGTTACATTCTGTGACATTTCAAGTTCCGGCTTCTATTGTTTCTCTTGACGATTATATATTTTATGTCTAGATTTTCTAAAATCATACATTACATAACTATTGTGTGTGTGTGTGTGTGTGTGTGTGTGTGTGTGTGTGTGTGTGTGTGTGTGTGTGTGTGTGTGTGTGTGTGTGTGTCTGTGTGCGTGTTTTGGCTGTTACTTAGTTATTTGAGAGACCACAAGCTGTAATGCTTGTTCTTATTATTAGCTCATTCCAAGCATGTTTATACAGTCCATAGACTTTAAATTATGAGACCCTTCTGGTTTCTTATTTGTTATAAGTATATGTCCATCCTTACATACAAACATATTAGTACTTCAAGCATGGGCAACAATGCCTATCCAGTTTTGCCAAAATACCATTCACTAGTTCATGTGTGGTGTGTTTCCAGGCTGTTCTTAAGATATCCAAACCAATATTTGTCCTGTTCCATTTTACCAGCCTGTTCCATGCAGTCGCCACTCTGCCAGTAAACCACTCAACAGCCCTTCCATTCCCACAGATATTTCCACGAAGGAAATCTGATGACTCTCTAGCACTTCCCAGCAACCCCAAACACCCCTAGAATCAGCTATCCCCATATGCCCAACACGTCCGAGCAAGCTCACCTCCCAGACCACTGCAAAGGGTACTGCACAAGACCAAGTGCTCTTAGTCTTTCACAATAACTCAGACTTCTGCTCTTATGTAAGTCCTTAATATGTTTGGACCAAAATACATTTTAAATATAAAATTGTGCTTATTTTTTTTTTATTTTTATCAAGAATCAACTTAATGAGCTAAACAAAGTGTTGGAAGAACATCAATATGTGTATATATGGTTTAAAACAGCCCTTTTATTTTATATATATATATATATATATATATATATATATATATTTTTTTTTAAACCAAAAACTTCATTGCTGAGAATCATCTTGGAGACTCCTCAGAGCCGTTAAGCATTATTGTCACTCTGTCTCTGTTACCATAGCAACCTGGGAGCATCTGTTTCTGTTAGTGTGTCTGTGTACTGCATACCAGAGGCTTGCAATGTACCTGAAGCAAAGCTTCTCTTCACTGCAACTTCAAGCCTAAATTCCCTCCCTTTCAGCGAGGCAGCAGCCAGGAAAAGAATGGAGAGCAAACAGATCAAAAAAAAAAAAAACCTCCCAACAAGCTGCCACAACAAGAGATAACACATTCTTCCAGCCTTCCCACCTCTCACTCAGCAGATGTATAAACTAACAAACTATTCTCTGCCAAAATATCCCAAATCACAGTTTTATACACCCCCTTCCCCTGGATCCAGGCTAAAACACCAAATGTCTCTTCCTAATATACAAGCATCAGTAAACCTCGATCACAAACCGCAACCCACAGCTTTCCAGAGATGAAAATGACAACATAAAACAGCTGCCAGACACAGCTGCATCCACACACACCATGTCAGGCTTAATCAAGCAGCACTCAGAGCTATGATACCTGCCATAATTGATATTAACTATGTTTAGACAAAATAATAATGACATTTGCACTAATCTGCAGTGGTGCAGCGGTAGAGTTGTTGCCTCACAGCAAGATGTTCTCCCGTTCGATTCTCGGCTAGAGTGCAGGAAGTGTCTTCTGTGTGGAGTCTGCATGTCCTCCCTGCAGTTGGATGGCATTCAAAAGACATGCATAAATGAGCATGCCTTTATTGAAGGTTGGACATCAAGCTGGCACCTCAACGTCTGTGAAAAATCTATTGCCAATCATTAGCGGACCAGAGTTCCGCTGTGGTGACCTGTAACCGGGAAAAGCTGAAAGACAAACAAACAAACAATAATGACATTTGTACCAGCTGCCAGACACAGCTGCATCCATGCACACCACATCAGGGTTGATCAAACAGCACTCATAGCTGTGTTACCTACCATAATTGATATTAACTATATTTAGACAGAAGAATAATGACATTTGTACTAAGAGCTTGCTACTATTATTTAACCAGGATATACATGACATTTCTAAATCATACTTTAACTGAAGAAGGCATTAGTCTCCATGACAGCATTTCTTTTCAAAACACTCTACTGTTACTGCTATTATATATGATGTTAATTTGTTACATTTGAGTCTGAACTCTGATGAATGGTACCTTGTGAATTAGTTAATTAATTACTTAAATTATTATAAGTAAAAATCAATGAAAAATGAACAAGATAAGTTCAAGTAGGGGAATAGAAACTTCTGTGTTCATATTATATGTTGCTTTGTTTGGCTTATATATAATGTAAATAGTAACCCATCTTGAGCTACCTTTGTGAAGAATTATTGGACTCTTTGAACATTCTGAATAAATCATTACTGTTTCTCAGTTGTTTAAGAAACCCTCCTTTTTTAATAAAAACAGATGACAAGTGATGTACCATATCAGCTGATTCTTTGAGAGATGTAGTTGTAAGAGTTATTTTTTTGGGACAGCTATCTTGGAATCAGTTTTTTGTTTCTTCTTTCTAGCATCAGTCCAAGGATTTGTTTCTTTTATTATTTTAAGAGTAGGGGGCATCCATTCCATTTCTTCTGGGATAGACACAATGCTATTGTTTTTGATGAATATAGTATCTTCTTCTAAGTCATTAAAGGTTCTCATCTCATTGGCAAAAGTATTTTTATCTTCGCTGGAAAGGCCAGCTGTGATTAATGTTGTTTTGTTTCAACAGTTTTATTATTGGCCAGACTTTTTTCCTTTGTTCTAGTTTTCTGGAAGAATAATCATTGTCAGACCTTATCAGGCTTTGATTGTATTTTAAGGGTGATTTTCTAAAAGCAGATTTTAATATTAGTTCCTTGTCCAGAAATGAAAGAAATGTTATAACTATGGATCTAGGTGGAATATTTGTTAGAAGCAGGTTTCTTCAATGCTCTATGCACCCTTTCAATTCCAAATAAAAGTCCCTCTTTCAAGTCTAAAAATTCAGAAATCCAGGTTGTTAAGAATGAAATAATCCCCGGGATTCATGAAGCTCGGCGCAAGGCCGGCGTAAGGCTTGCGCCGGCGGTGCATTGCATAGCCGGCGCAGTAGCGCCATATGCATATTAATGAGAGTGCACCGTAACCACAGGCATGTGCGTGGTGCGTGGCGAGCCCAAGTAGGATGCGTCAGTAGGCGTGTTTAAGCAGGCAGGCGAAGAGCAACCTAACGTGCTGTCTGCCATAGTCCGCCCAGAATAGAAATGGCTGCAGCCATGGCCCGTGCAGAATGAAATGTCCGCAGAGTATGCAACAAAGTACCCGTCCCAACTAAACAGAGAAGCAAATAAAACCCACGCGGCCGAAATGTACCTGTCCAAGGAACAAAGGATACAGCGTAATACCGTGTCCGTACAGCAATGTACTGTGAGTGTGCATAGTCAGAGAAGGTGTACAGCAGCATGTCAGCACGCCGCACCGACACAGGAGTAGCGACTAAGGTCACCAACCGTCCCACTGCGAGGGCAGTCCCTGTATTGGCATCGTGTTCGAAATAAAGCATTAAAAGCGGGAAGTGTGCGAAGAGTGTAGGTCATAATGATTTCCGTATTTAATGTAATTGTAGCCTGAATCGGTTATTTCCGTAACTGAAATACCTAAATGTCCCAAGAAACAGAATAAGCTACCAAACTGCCACAACAATAAGCTCATACTTAGGCAAATAAGTGAAGTTCTATGCTATATAGTGACCGTGTATGCGTGTCGGGCTGTGAAGTCAGATGTGACTCCCTGCACATACAGGTGGTCAATGTAGAAGTCCCACAGAACCACGATAGCAATGTGTGTGTTGAATGAAAGGCGACCGACAAACCCTGTCCCTGATCCCTGGTAGTCACCCCTGTGCTGTGTGGACAGCCACCTATCGTTGTACAGGGGTGACCTACTACCCTCGACAGGTATGACTTTGCATTATGTACCAGTTAGCTGTGGGACATGTCCCTGACAGCAGATATGCATATCCGGGAGGCCCCTGCGAAGGATATCTGTGTCAGATGTCCGTCCCAGTATGGCATCTGTTCTGCAAGCATCTACAAACAATGTTACCCATAACACCGCTGTGTGTGCCTGTACCGTGGAAATGTAGATGTATGACAGGGGTGCACCACGGAATGGCACCATGGGACACCACCTGTGACAGGCAGTTGGTCTGACATGCAGCCAGCAACTATGACCATGTGGGTTGTGTCACATAGACAGTTTACAACACATTCTGTGATGTACATGTTCACATCCCAGCCAATGGTTTCGTGCGTTACCTGAGGGGTAATGTTATGAAGCCCTTTGCCAGGGCGAGGTAGGCTGTATGGACTGCAACACCCCAGCAATGGGCTGGGTGACCGTCGAAAATGTCAACCATGTCTTAAAGGCATGAACCGCCCTGAACAAGACAAACCGTGTGGGATGCGAGTATGTATGTCCCCTATGCAGTCATGGACGAACCGCAGTATGATCCCACCCCATGTCTATGCAGATAGGTCTCCTCAGGGTACTGGGACAGTAATAACCAGCCTCAGTGGAGGCATTGGCCCTGTGATGTGGGAATACAGTTGTCATGCGATACAACCTGGGCACCCTACCTGAGGTGAGGCTATAAAGAAATAGCTGTCCTAACTGTGGGTCCTAATCCCAAATGAGATAGTGGAGTACACAGCGGGCTCACCATCTGGTCTCATGGATGCTATTCACACTACCCTGGAGAGAGCATGTCCCACCTGTGTGTCACAGAACATTTGGTGACCACAAACCGCTGGTACAGACATCTCCACATGTGTGGTGGAGGGTGTGGAGATGTCCTCACTGGACCTGTCAGCCTGTATGTCGGCAATGTGTGTATGTTGAGTAAACCCCACCTCTATGTGAACCCAGTCAGAGCATATGTGGTAGTGACCTCACAGGTGTCGAGCATAGCAACTGAAGGTGGTATGATTGTCAGCCAGGTCCATGTAGGTATATCTGTGGAATGTGCCCTGGACAATCCCATGACATTGTGTAACTCTACACATATGATGACCAAGGGTGTCACACCTCACAAGGTGTCTGCTCCACCCTGTAGTAGCCACCTCCTCGTGTTGTACATCATGTGTATGGCTGGGGTACACCACACTGGGGGCTTGGCATTGGTACAATGAACCACAGTTGGGTAAGTGAATGCCTGGTACATGCAGTCCTGTAGGTACTGGTAGATGGCAAATGTGATTGATGCAGTGGCTGCTGTACCATTGACCACTGGCTCAGGGTCCTTAAAGGAGACCACAGTACTGCGCGGTAGTGTGTAGTCTGCCTCTGAGCGAGCAATGTGTATGTTAACTGGCAACACTCACAGCAGGGGATGCCAAAAGCAGAAGCCAATGTCCAAATAACATAGATCAACTTCTGCATGACAATATGTGTTATCATACATGTATTGACATGTGTCTGCCAATTACAATTGGAAATGGCGGTAAGACTGGCCTAAAGTTCCCATGATGTACACAGTCTGGGGGTGTTGTTCCGATAATAAAGTGGCAATACCTCCCAATCGTGACCTCTGGGTATGGTATGAAAGTGGTTGTTAACCTGCAACAATGGATGTATAGCATTGGTTTCTGGTGTCGGAAGACATGTTTCCTGTAGCACAACACAGTATGGGTAGTCAAGCACACATACACAATTGCTGAACACACAGCATCAGTGAAACCCACTGCTCACAAGGACACAGTCCGACAAGCTCTACACTTTACATATGCACAGTGGTGTCCATTGTAGGACCCAAAAATTGTGGAAAGAACCAAATTATGTCTTATTTCAATGCGTACCTGAACTCATTGGCGGCACAGGTACACATATGCACATAGAGTGTTTAATGTTGCTGATAGCTGTCCATGTAATGCAGCACAGATGCACAGAAATACACAGGGTACCGGGTCCATACAACTGCATCCACATCACACCTCCGCACACATGGCGGATGTGTAATGGGTACTATCAATTGTTGCAGTCAAGGGATTCTGGGTATGTAGACACTGTGCTCGGTGTTGTTTCGCAGGCAATCCTTCTTCCCGCCCTGTGGGACGGATGTGTGCGTAGCACCTGCCTTACTCCCGCTAATAATGCAAAACATACTCCGGAGAATGCTAAATGTAGGTGTGGAATGTGTACAGCCCTATAGTAGTGTCCAGTAGGCAATTGTCATGGATGGACACCCGTATGTCCAGTATGGCACCCACAACTGCAAACCGGGTAAATGACATAGCAGCGGTAAGGCATGACACAGGAAATACACATAGGGACCACAGTTGACATTCCACATACAGAGCGGACTCGTGCCAACACCGGCGTACACAGCACTCAGTCTGCCAGCAACAGACTGAGGAGCACCGCTACCGTACAGCGGAACAGATGTACGACCTGTGGAACACATACTAATGGCACACACACAGCGTCAAGTAGGATATGTAAGCTATGGCATTCCCACCTATGAAGACAACATGGTTAAATGAATGCATAGGTAAGCAACATGTTCGGTGGTGTTATATTGGAAATACAGTGGCGGATATGTCCCATTGGGATGTCTGCGGTTTATATGAAGCAGTTGGTAACCAGCATCTTTGGATGTATGTCAATTGTTCACAGTACTAAATCAGCTGGTTATGTAGCACCATGTGGAATGGGTAGTCAAACAGACATCCGCGATACCTGAACACACAGTATCAGTGAAATCCAATGCTCACAAGGACACAGTCCGTCAAGCTCTACACTTTACATATGCACAGTGGTGTCCATTGTAGGACCCAAAAATTTGTCTAAAGACAGCTCTTCCGCCTTCTTTAATCACCTAAGGGAACTGATTGTAGTCACAGGTACACATATGCACATAGCGTGTTTAATGTTGCTGATAGCTCTCCATGTAATGCAGCACAGATGCACAGAAATACCCAGGGTACGGGTCCATAGAACTGCATCCACATCACACTTCCGCACATGACGGATGTGTAATGGGTACTGTCAATTATTGCGGTCAAGGGATTCTGGGTATGTAGACTCTGTGCTTTCGGTGTTGTTTCGCAGGCAATCCTTCTACCCGCCCTGTGGGAGGGATTTCTGCGTAGCACCTGCCTTACTCTCCGCTAATAATGCAAAACATACTCCGGAGAATGCTAAATGTAGGTGTGGAATGTGTACAGCCCTATACTAGTGTCCAGTAGGCAATTGTCATGGATGGACACCCGTATGGCCAGGATGGCACCCACAACTGCAAACCGGGTAAATGACATAGCAGCGGTAAGGCATGACACAGGAAATACACATAGGGACCACAGTTGACATTCCACATACAGAGCGGACTCGTGCCAACACCGGCGTACACAGCACTCAATCTGCCAGCAACAGACTGAGGAGCACCGCTACCATACAGCGGAACAGATGTGCGACCTGTGGAACACATACTAATGGCACACACACAGCGTCACGTAGGATGTGTAAACTATGGCATTCCCACCTACGAAGACAACATGGTTACATGAATGCATAGGTAAGCAACATGTTCTGGTGGTGTTATATTGGAAATATAAGAGCGGATATGTCCCATTGGGATGTCTGAGGTTTAAAAGAAGCAGTTGGTAACCACCATCTTTGGATGTATGTCATTTGTTCACAGTACTACGCGGCGGTTATGTAGCACCATGTGGAATGGGTAGTCAAACAGACATCAGCGATTGGGAACATACACCAGCAGTGAAAAGCACTGGGCAGGTGGACACAGTCCAGCAACATCTAACTTGACAAATGCACATCGGTGTCCATTGTAGGACCCAAAAATTCTGTTCAGAGCATGCCTGCTAGCTTCCTGCATTACTCATGTGATCTAATTGTCACCACGTCACAGGTACACATAGACGCATAAGCGTGTTCAATGTTGATGATAGCTGTCCATGAACTACAGCACACATGCACAGAAATACCCAGGGTATCGGGTCCATACAGCTGCGTCCACATCACACTGCAGCACACATGAAGGATGTGTAATGGGTACTGTCCACTGTTGCAGTCAAGGGAGTCTGGGTATGTAGAATCAGGCCTCGGTGTTGTTTCAAAGGCAATCCTTTGTCCGCCCGTGGGAGGGGCGTGTCGCGTAACACATCGTCACTCTCCACTAATAATGCACACCATACTCCGGGGAATGCAAAATGCAGGTGTGAAATGTGTACAGCCCCATACCAGTGTATAGTAGGCAATTCACATGGATGGACAAGCGTATGACTAAGATGGCACACATAAATGCAACCCGGTGGAATTACACTGCCGTAGTAAAGCATTACACAACTCATACACATAGGGACTACAGTTGACATTCTCCATACAAGAAACACAGACAACCAGCCGATGAAGTCCAAAGCAAAGGCGAGGTACTGTAGGGACCGTCAGTGACCAACCAGAGCACACCAAGAATTAAAGGCAGTCACCATAGTGTATTGGAGCACACTCCGTCTGCTTCATAAGCAGACTTATTCAGACTACATACAATGTAGTTCAACCTACTAAATTTACAAGCATTAATTGGTTGGTACATTAGATGTGCTAGGTACTAATTACATGCCTTAAAGGCGCACAAGCGAACAAACCTGACTTGGGTTACACATCCCACACAGTGAGGACAACAGACATTGCTCCGAAGGTACAGTATTCACGGAAAATGGAAATATATGTACATATATGAAACATGAACCAACATAAAATGTTTTCCAAATCTCTGACTGTGTAAGCTACATGTATATGTCCTACGGATTGTGCCAATATATTAACAGAACTGCAGACACCTAGTAATATGAATGAACCATAATATATACACATAAACCGTATGAATATGAGTACTGTAAAATAGACCAACGAAATGTAAAGATTCACAATGTGCTAATGTAACATTCATTTACAAGGTTACAGAAATAAATCAATGCAGACATCCATGTGTAAATACTAACAGAAGGCCAGCGAGGTGCTTGCCCTTACATGTACTGGGATGTCGTTCCACAGCATAGTGAGTGTCTGGGTGATGAATCCGTCCCAACAACACGTTCGATTAATGACAGTGTCAAGGTGTCGTCAGCTGCCCTTGTGGTTCTGAGGATCTACCTTATTTCGTGAAGCATAGTCATCAGATCTGGGTTCGACCTAGCCGTGCATGCCAGGCACGGGTCACCTCTGGGCAACTGGTATGCAACTGTATACAGCTGGAATACTTTCAGTCGGTCAGTATAACACATATACCTGAGACCCTGCATCCGTTTGTCGAAGAACTGTTGTTGCCTTTCCAGCTGCTGCAGGTGTTGGGTCAGATACATTCTGAGCGGGGCATTGTACCCAATCATAGGTCTATTGGTGATGAGTACAAGGGGACAATGACCTCCCTGATCTAGATGTGAACCCCTTCATGATGATGTCGCCAATGTGGAAGGTCTACCCAACTATGTTAGCACCATGTGTGTCTAGCGAGCGGTTAACAACAACACGTGTCCCCAGATCACTGGTAACCCCTCCGTGTTCAGTGGACTGCCACCTATATGGTAGCTCGGGGTAACCTTGTTCATCCCGAAGGGTATGCCTATGCATTTCCTGGCATTTAGCTGTAGGACATGTCTCTGGTACCACTTATCCACATCTGTGAGGCACTCCTGAAGGATATCTGTGTCAGATGTGTGTCTGACCTTGGCATCCGGTTTGCAGTCGTATGCAAACATTGTCACCCATAACCCCCTGTGTGTGCGTGTACATTGGAAGCGTAGATGCTGGAAATAGTGGACCCAGGACTGAGCCCCATGGGACACCACCTGTGACTGGCTGTGAGTATGACATGGCGCCAGCAACTATGGCCATGTGTGTTCTGTGACCTAGCCGTTTGCAACCCATAGGCGATGTATGGACTTACATTCAAGATGGCGGGTTTATCAAGTATACCCGAGGGGGTATTGTGTCGGCGGCCTCTGCGGGTTGAGGTAGGCTGTATGGACTGGTTTACCCTCAGCAATGGCCTTGGTGACTGATTCTACAAAGTGAAACACGTGTAAAGGGCATGATCTGACTATGACCAAGCTAAACTGGGTTGTATCCAAAGTATGCGGGTCCCCTATGTCCTCATCTATGTGTCCCATTATGATCCATCTCCATGGCTTTGCAGATAAGGCTTGTCAAACTAATGGTATGGTAATACCCAGGGTCAGTGGAGGCACCATCTATGTGGAGTGTGACTACAGTCGCCCTGTGCTACTACTCAGATGCGTATCCTGAGGTGAGGCTAGGATTACACAGCTGTCGAAGTGTGGGTTAAATTCCCCATAGAGTTCCCGGGTGCACAGCTGGGACACCATGTGGACCCATGGATGTTGTGTTAACTGCCTTGGGGCTGGATGTGGGTAATGCTGGACATACCAACGGCAGACGTGCCACGTTCCCGAGTCCGATGCCCAAGGGACCACACACATAGCGGCCTTAGGCATAGGCCAAGTAGGTAGCCGTCTAGGGTGTTGCTATACTCGGGGCACCTTTCCAGACTCTATGTGGTGTAGGTAGACCAGGAGGAAGGTAGCGGGTGACGTATCGGTGGCAACCTCTGCCTAGGTCACCACTTACCCTAAGGCCACTCTTCACCGTGGGTAATACAGCAGTACCCACACCTAGGCGGGTCATCGCTAGGGTCATTGCTAGTATGGCACATCATCTACGTGGAAGGAAACCATATATCCCCAGACAGAATGGCACAGCATAATGCCTGTTCGCGCCAAAGGCAGACATCGTCACCAGCGTCGGTGCGGGCGTACTGCTTGAGATGTCCGTTAACAATGCCGACAATGTGTCGCTTTGTGAAACAAACTCCACAGAGACATTCAATAATAGACAGCGACGGACAACCCGATGTCCTCGTGTCTGAGCTATTCAACCTGTTACGCCATGTTAAATGTGTGTAGCACAGCGGAACCGGGCCAAAAAGCAGCGGACATGTCTGTGGCTCAGTGAACGTCGTCACGCAATGTCAAACCCTTGTAATATTGCGACACAGCCCATACATACGGAGGGTTAGTAATGGCAGTAGGTTACTTGATCAGACCGTGTGCAATTAGTATACTTGAGATCTACAGCGGATACACGGACATTGGCACCGCGGTTAAGACTAATTGGGGGCGTGACATAGTACCATGGACACGGACAAAGCGTGCGCATGTGACGCATCTAACATTCGTACAGGGTCAGGGCGGTCCCGTACTGTGGGCGGACAAGACCAAACCCAAAGCACCACAGCAACACCCTGACAATCGAAGGCCTGTATGCATATGGGATATAAGCAGCTGTCATCTGAACAGCCCTGTGGTGACGACATATGCATCCTGGGCCATGGCGAGGGAATTAGGAATGTTCAACATGCAGTACCGCACCTTTCCCAGCAGGGGAATGGATGCCTGTGGCGTCGCGTGTGTGCGCGGGGGTGATATGCAAATGTACATAGGTACCACGGGTATGCATATTAATGACAGCGAACAGCTAGCGTGCACTGGTCACAGTAAGTCTCAAGCGTGACTGCAGTCACGTTGGAATCATGACTATAGAACATATAGATGTGCGTGTGCGTAAAGCGTCCATGCTGCAAAGACCGTTACATATATAAAGCTGTCAGTGCTTTCTGCACCGTCCGTCAACGGATCAGACATATGTTACGGAATAGTCACAAGTAGCATAAAACCGTAACCACACAGACACTGTAAACATATATAAGCGGAATACGGATATGCGTAATGCGGCGTGCGCGTAACACACAATCCGGACATGCGGTATGCGTGTGCGTGTGTGATCCAGTGGAACCAGAGAAGGTTACGGATGTCTCCTCCACCGTTTACATTCACAATTGTGAAATATATGCTTAAATAGTACCTATTGATTCCATGCTTTGTTATCGTAATGCTACTAATATACACATCGATATACAATAACCTGATCAACACACTACATCCTAAGGTGCACTCTCAACAATTATCAACTATGTGTCCGGATACTGATTGTATTTACCAATATTGTAGATATATTAACACATCGTTGGTGTATTATTGTTTCCATTAAGTAATGTATGCAACACTGATCAGTATATGTCACGTTATCATCAAGACCTGGAGCACTGTCTACTTAACTATGAGCAGGTTTATTGATTAATTGACTTGAACTGACTCTGAAGGAAGTGTATAAGGGGCGACTATCAATGTATTTTGTACTCCGGCGATGCCTCATGTCAGTGGGTGAAAGAGCTCTGTATCATTTGACTGTGGAGTGTATCTTTAGTGTCATTGTCTGTTTTGGCCTGATATATATGCAATAATGTCTGTTATGAAGATGACCAGGACCCAAGGTTTGCTGTATTTCCACACCCCACCACCACAAAAGGGAATAGTAAAAGGGCAGTATGTTGAGGTAGTTGGATGACCTCTAGGGACAGTGATTATGAGGAAGAGTGTATGAAACTAAGAGGGATGTTTTTAGATAGAGGCTACCCAAGGAAATTAATAGATGAAATTGAGAAGGAAGTAAGGGAAGGAAGAGTGGACAAATATCGGCCTATTTTAGGACAGGAAGATGACCTTGAGAAGGTGACCAACCTCGACAAAAACAATTTTGAGTTAAGAAATAACTTTATAACAGATTATAGTGGGAGGCTAAGGTCATACAAAGAATAGTGGAGGAAGAATGGGTACAGTTTGGTGAATTCTCTGATTTAAGAAGTCTGTTTATACAACCCTTGAAATGTACATATAGAAAAGGGAGAAATTTGAAAAATTTGTTTGAAAGAAAAATTAAGGAAAACAATACTTCCAGGGAGAGAAAAGGCACATATAAATGTGGGAGGTGCTCCCAGTGCCGAATATTTGCAATAAAGATATAAATTTATGTGAAAAGTAGGGACATATTAGTGCAGAGTAAGCAATATGTTAATTGTCAAACAAAAGGTATAATATACCTAAGTATTTGTAAGAAATGTGAGGCATTTTATGTGGGAAGTCTGAAAGAAGACTAAGAGATAGAATCTACGAGCATAACTATGAGATGAAGACAAAAGATATGTGTAATGCTCTGTACAAGCATAAAATAAAATGTGAAGAAGCTGATTATACCTTCTTTGTGTTAGAGGTAGTAAACAAAGATATCGTGGTGGACAATGGGAGGAGACAATTGAGTACAAAGAGTTATTATGGCAACTTCATTTGGAAGCTTATAACCCACCAGGGTTGAATAATTATGTATCTTTGGCCCCAGTATTGAAAATAAGAGCAGCGAAGCTCTGAGTTGGAAAATTTATAACAGGGGATTAAAGATACTGAGACATTATTAAAGATAATTAAATATATAATTAATCAGCACTATTTTGTGGAAAAAAGGTAAAAAGAAGTGGCAGGATAATTATGGGAAAGGGTATCTGTAAGAAATGAATTTGAACCTGGGTAAACTTTGAAGTGTATTAAGTTTGGGCATAACTGTGAAAACAGTGGTTGTAATGTGTTCATCCAGACACCAGAGGGCATTGGATGTTTTTTAGTTGTATGTTTGTATATATTATTGTAGATATATTTTATATGTTTAGATTTTTGTATATAAAATGTCAAATTTTAATGTTTTGAATATCATGAATAAAAGTTGATAATTAATTATAGAAAATGTTGTGAGCAGGAATGTAATAAATTGTAACATGATTTCAAGGGTAGACATGAAGGCACTTTGTAAATGTGATGTATAGTATAATATATGAAGAATATGGCAATTAAGTAATTATTGTATTATTAGGATTAATTATTCAATCAGCAATAGTATTTAAGCAGAAGGGGAAGAGCTTGTAGTATTGTGCATCTGAGGAAGTGTATTCAAGCAGCAGGTGTGGAGACATAAGCGTTAATGTGTTTGGAGTGTTTAGCTGAAACTTCGTGTTGCTGCTTCGTTCGTTACTTTTGTTAATAAAGCTGCTAAAAAAGGAAAAAAGCCGTTTTCTTCCACTAGTACCTTTTGCTTTGTTTAGTTGTGACTGTTCTGGTACTAGGCTCCATTGTCGTGGTTTTGCTGTATTTCCGCTTACCGGCTCGTGGACATAGACAGGCCAAGTAATACATAATATGGGTAGTCAAACAGACATCCACGATTGGGAACATACAGCAGCAGTCACAACCACTGGCCAGATGGTGACAGTCCAACACGTTCTACACTTTACATATGCACATCGGTGTCCATTGTAGGACTCCAAAAATTGATCCATTCGCAGCATCGACCAGCTGCCATCGGCCTTAAAAGTGACAGCCGTGACTGCGGCACAGCTAGACATATGCACCACCAGCGTGTTTAAGGTTGGGGACAACTGTCCATGAAATGCAGGACATATGAACAGAAATCCCCAGATTGTCGTGTCCATAGAAGTCGTCCACATCCCAGTCCGCACACATGGCGGATGTGTAATGGGTACCGTGGAGGTTGCAGCCATGGGATCCTGGGTATGCAAATATGGGACTCGCTGTTGTTTGGCAGATAATCCGTTGTCATGCCCGTGGGAGGATGCGGGTATATGCGTGCCTTACTCCCCACTAATGATGCAAAGCATCCACGGATAATGGTAAAAGCTGGTGTGTGTGTTGTACAGCCCTATATCAGTGTCCAGTAGGCAATTCCCATGGATGGACAAGTGTACGACCGAGATGGCACCTATAACTGGAAACCTGATGGAATTACACAGCTGCAGTAAGGCATAACACAGGAAATACAGATAGGGACTACAGTAGACACTCCCCATACAAAGACAGACTGCCGTGCGAATACCGGTACATGGCACTGGATCTGCCATCAACAACATGAGGATCACTTTCGCTTCCATACTGCGGAACAAATGGGCGACCTGTGGAACATATACTAATGGCACACAAACAACTTCAACTAGGAAGGTCATAGGATGTTTCAACACTGGCGTTCCGCATATAACGAACATCCGTAAATGAATAAATAGGGTATACATGTTCGGCTGTGTTATATTGACAATACAGTGGCGTATCGTCCTACTGGGCCTTTTGAGGATTACCTAAAGCAGTTGCCAACCTGCAGCATGACATCATTACCATTTGGGTTAATCGTAGTAGGACACGGGTTTGTAGCACAACATAATATGTGTAGTCAAACACACATCAGCGATTGGGAACATACAGCAGCGGTCACAACCAGTGGCCAGATGGACACAGTCCAACATGTTCTACATTTTGCAATTGCACATTTGTGTCCATTGTAGGACCCAAAATTTCTCCTTTTGCGAGGAGACCCAGATGAACTACAGCCGTGACTACGGCACAAGAGCAGAAATGCACCGCCAGCGTGTTCAAGGTTGATGACACCTGTCCATGAAATGAGGGACATATGCACAGACATCCACAGATTGTCGAGTCCACACATGTCGTCCACATCCCATTCCGCACACATGGAGGATTTGCAATGGCTACTGTCGAGGGTTGCAGCCATGGCATCTTGGGTATGCAGAAATGGGTGTCGGAGATGATTGGCAGAGGATCCATTGTCCGCCCGTGGGAGGATGTGGGTACAGAACATGGCTTACCCCCACCAATAATGGCAATCATCCACGGAGAATGCAACATGCAGGTGTGAAATGGGTACAGCCATACACCAGTGTCAGTAGGCATTTCCCAAGGCTGGACAAGCGTCACGGACAAGATGGCACCCAGAATAGCAAACCTGGTGAAATAACACAGCTGTAGCAAGGCATAACACAGGAAATACAGCTGGAAACAACAGTAGACACACTCCATAGACATCCATCCAGCCGTGCGAATCCGGCGTACACAGCAACCAAGCTGCTAGCAAGTCTATGGGGATCACCGCTTCCACTCCAGCGGAACATACAGGTGACCTGTGGAACACATATTAATGGCACTCCAACATCAACTAGGAAGGTCATAGCATGCTTAAAGTATGGCGTTCCCACTCATAAAGAACATCCTGTCATGAATAAATAGGTTCTACATGTACCGGCTGTGTTATTATGGCAATACAGTGGCGGATAGTTCACAATGGGACCTCTGAGGATTACATAAAGCAGTTGCCAACCTGCAGGACTACAGTAACACCATATGGGTTAATTGTGGAAGGACACGGGTTCCGTAGCACTACATAACATGGGTAGGCAAACAGACATCGGCGACTGGGGAACATACGGCGGAAGTCAAAACCACTGGCGGATTGAACGCGGTCCAACATGTTCTACACTTTACATATGCACATCGGTGTCCATAGTAGGACCCACATATTTGTCCATAGGTGTTGGCGACAGGCTGCTATCGTGCGAACCAGAAGAAGTGACAGCCGTGACTACGGCACAGGTAGATATGGGCACCACAAGCGTGTACAAGGGTGATGACAAGTGTCCATGACATGCAGGACATATGAATAGGACTCCCCAGCTCGTCGTGTCAATAGGCGATGCGTTCACATCCATTCCGCACACATGAAGGATGTGCAATGGGTACTGTCGAGTGTTGCAGACATGGGATCGTGGGTATGCAAAAATGGGTCTCGGCGTGGATTGGCAGATGATTCGTTGTCCGCCCGTGTGAGGGGCGTGGGCATGGCATATCGTTACTCCGCACTAATAATGGCAATCATCCAGCGGAAAATGCAGAGTGCAGCTGTGTAAAGTGTACGGGCCTATACTTGAGGCGAGTAGGCAGTTCCCATAGATGGACAAGCGTATGACTAAGATGGCACCCATAGCTGCAAACCTGGGGGAATCCCACAGCTGTTACAAGGCATAACCCAGGAAATACAGATAGGGACTACAGTAGACACTCCCCATACAAAGCAAGACCGCTGGGCAGATGCGGAGTATCACGGCACTTAATCCGCCAGCACATTAATGGGGATCATGCGCTTCCATACAGCAGAACAGATGGGTGACCTGTAGAACCATACCAATGGCACAATATCAGCGTCAGCTGGGAAAGACATCACGATGGTGAACCATGGCGTTCCCACCAATGAAAGACATCCTTCAGTGGATTAATAGGATTGATGTCAATTGACCATGGAAAACACATGCTCAACAATAAAGACCGCTGGCACCCTATGGCCACAAACCATGTCACACATAGGTAGATGGAACAGTCAGCGTAAACATTTCGTGCGGCAGGTCACACATGGTATCAAAGGTTAGACATGTATGCGCTATCACCCGTAGGCCCGTGAGGCGTACACATAACATGGGAGCATCCAGGCTTTAAGTATCCACCGTACACTTCCATTTGTCACTTTCTATGCGAACAATGAACATGTAGCCACAGCATAGAAAGCACAGGCCTTACTGCTAACGACACACCGTATGTCAACAATTCAGAAGGCATCCTATGAACACCGTATTACATGATATTGTACTATGCCGACCCCACAACAATCAGAGACCTAACAATGTATATGGAAGATATGCATAGCATATCACTGTAATACAATGGTACAGAACTGACAGAGTAGACAAATGTATGTTAACCCTACATCTGCATCTACACTACATTCCCGTTACGGTGTTTGCTCCACCTGCTTCACAAAGGATGCCTCAACAGTTATCCATCGGTCAGCCCTGGTGTGTGGCCAAACCTCCACCTACTAATCTATCTACATCGCATTCTTCAGCATAGCTGTGGAGGTCCCTCCTGTGGTGTAATACCCTAGGCGTCGTAAAACACCGACTGTAGACATGTGCCTTGTGATGTGCCCATAGCGGCCGTAGGCATCGCCAATCCTGCGGCTGCCCAGGCGCTGCCCTAGTAGGGACACCTGTCTAGTAGGCGTGTCACGTAGGTATATCAAGATGGGTGCACCATGTGTTGTGCTGGCGTGTGCCATGTAGCCCCACAGCCTAGGGCACCGGCGATCTAAGGCGCTGCCGTGCATCAGGGGTAGTACAGTCTGCAGGTATGTGCATGCGTGCACATGTGACAGCGGGCCACAAGGATACCCATAGTGGCGACAGCTGCACACATGGCTATAGTGGGACACACACACGGCCATGCATACAGCACACATAGACATACACACACCATAAATAGGCAAGTACACACAAGGTGTATGTCATGTATGGGTAAAGTGTAAGGACAGCAAGGATAGCTGTCTGCCATGTAATCCAGCGATGTCTATGAGGTGTTCTGGAATACGGACAGTGCATGGACAATGTGTGGATATGCAAAGTACCACAGTTATATGTGTCAGCCGTGCAAATATGCGATACATGGGAAGGCGGCTGTCCATGGGAGAGCAGCGATGCGGCCACAACATAGGTACATAGATATACAAAGAAAGAGGTACACGCGAGCACATCCGGCAGGCCCGTGAGTGTAATGTACACAGCAGCAACCCACAACACCATAGTAGGGTACCGTGGAGAACACGCTCACGGTCGCCGACCAGAAGAAGCACACAAGCAGTACCGCGATCTGCGTCCCACCATCCACAAACACAAGGATGGCGCCAGGATATGGGTGTTCCGCGTAAACCTCAAAGCCATACCGTATGAACCCATGCAGCTGGGAGCATGGACACACACACACATGTAGCGCATGGTGATTGACCACACCCCACATACCCAACCGCACAAGCGTACAACACAGGTATGGTATGCTTCGTGGACCACCGAGCACACCACCAGCAGAGGCACATGTACAGGTGGGTGACAACACCCGTACAGGAATGGCCGCTGGTAGGCAAGGTATGTGTTGCGAAGCGTCTAAAAGCATGTACATCCGCAGAGGCAGCTGCAAAAACACACACACACAAACACACGCAAGGGCCGGGAGTCGAACCTACGCCTATCTACATGAACTCACTACAGTATGAAGCATTTACAGAACGCACTACCGAGTTTACTGAGCACAGCGCTGTCAGAGGCATACTTCTAGGCTGGTGACATCACCCGCAAAACAATAGCTGGCAATAGGCAAGGTATGTGTTGCGAAGCGTATAATAGTATGTGTATCCGCAGAGGCAGCTGGAAACACACACACACACATGGAAGGGCCGGGAGTCGAACCTCGCCTATCTACATGAACTCACTACAGTATGAAGCATTTACAGAGCAGCTACGAGTTTGCTAAACAGGCGCTGTCACAGGCATACTTGTAGGCTGCTGACATCACCCCAAGACAATAGTTGGCAATAGCCAAGGCATGTGTTGCGGGCGTCTAAAAGCATAATCAGTCGCAGAGACAGCTGGAAACACACACACACACGGAAGGGCGAGTGCGAACCCGACTATCTACATGAACACACTACTGTATGAAGCATTTACAGAGCAGCTACGAGTTTGCTAAACAGAGCGCTGTCACAGGCATACTTGTAGGCTGCTGGCGTCAGCCGCCAAGACAATAGGTGGCAATAGCCAAGGCATGTGTTGCGGGCGTCTAAAAGCATATTCAGTCGCAGGCGCGGCTGGAAACACACACACACAGAGACACACACACACACACACGGAAGGGCGGAGTCGAACCTCGCCTATCTACATGAACTCACTACAGTATGAAGCATTTACAGAGCAGCTACGAGTTTGCTAAACAGGCGCTGTCACAGGCATACTTGTAGGCTGCTGGCATCAGCCGCCAAGACAATAGTTGGCAATAGCCAAGGCATGTGTTGCGGGCGTCTAAAAGCATAATCAGTCGCAGAGACAGCTGGAAACACACACACACACACGGAAGGGCGGAGTCGAACCTCGCCTATCTACATGAACTCACTACTGTATGAAGCATTTACAGAGCAGCTACGAGTTTGCTAAACAGAGCGCTGTCACAGGCATACTTGTAGGCTGCTGGCGTCAGCCGCCAAGACAATAGGTGGCAATAGCCAAGGCATGTGTTGCGGGCGTCTAAAAGCATATTCAGTCGCAGCGCAGCTGGAAATACACACACACACAGATACACACACACACACACACGGAAGGGCGAGTCGAACCTCGCCTATCTACATGAACTCACTACAGTATGAAGCATTTACAGAGCAGCGCTACGAGTTTGCTAAACAGGCGCTGTCACAGGCATACTTGTAGGCTGCTGGCGTCAGCCGCCAAGACAATAGGTGGCAATAGCCAAGGCATGTGTTGCGGGCGTCTAAAAGCATATTCAGTCGCAGGCGCAGCTGGAAACACACACACACACAGACACACACACACACACACGGAAGGGCGGAGTCGAACCTACGCCTATCTACATGAACTCACTACAGTATGAAGCATTTACAGAGCAGCTACGAGTTTGCTAAACAGGCGCTGTCACAGGCATACTTGTAGGCTGCTGGCGTCAGCCGCCAAGACAATAGGTGGCAATAGCCAAGGCATGTGTTGCGGGCGTCTAAAAGCATATTCAGTCGCAGGCGCGGCTGGAAACACACACACACACAGAGACACACACACACACACACACGGAAGGGCGAGTCGAACCTCGCCTATCTACATGAACTCACTACAGTATGAAGCATTTACAGAGCAGCTACCGAGTTTGCTAAACAGGCGCTGTCACAGGCATACTTGTAGGCTGCTGGCGTCAGCCGCCAAGACAATAGGTGGCAATAGCCAAGGCATGTGTTGCGGGCGTCTAAAAGCATATTCAGTCGCAGGCAGCTGGAAACACACACACACACACAGACACACACACACACACACGGAAGGGCGGAGTCGAACCTCGCCTATCTACATGAACTCACTACAGTATGAAGCATTTACAGAGCAGCTACCGAGTTTGCTAAACAGGCGCTGTCACAGGCATACTTGTAGGCTGCTGGCGTCAGCCGCCAAAGACAATAGGTGGCAATAGCCAAGGCATGTGTTGCGGGCGTCTAAAAGCATATTCAGTCATGAGCAGGCGGCTGGAAACACACACACACACACACACACACACACACACGGAAGGGCGGAGTCGAACCTCGCCTATCTACATGAACTCACTACAGTATGAAGCATTTACAGAGCAGCTACCGAGTTTGCTAAACAGAAGCTGTCACAGGCATACTTGTAGGCTGCTGGCGTCAGCCGCCAAGACAATAGGTGGCAATAGCCAAGGCATGTGTTGCGGGCGTCTAAAAGCATATTCAGTCGCAGGCGCGGCTGGAAACACACACACACACAGAGACACACACACACACACACACGGAAGGGCGGAGTCGAACCTCGCCTATCTACATGAACTCACTACAGTATGAAGCATTTACAGAGCAGCTACGAGTTTGCTAAACAGGCTGTCACAGGCATACTTGTAGGCTGCTGGCGTCAGCCGCCAAGACAATAGGTGGCAATAGCCAAGGCATGTGTTGCGGGCGTCTAAAAGCATATTCAGTCGCAGGCGCGGCTGGAAACACACACACACACAGACACACACACACACACACACACACGGAAGGGCGGGGGGCGAACCTCGCCTATCTACATGAACACACTACAGTATGAAGCATTTACAGAGCAGCTACCGAGTTTACTGAGCAGGCGCTGTCAGGAGGCATACCCCTCGTGAGTGGTATCATTTGCAAAGGCAATCGCCCGCTCGGGTGTTCGGACAGAGTCGCGAGTCACGCAGTCTGTTACCATCAAGGTCGCCGTACACTAACCGTTAGTGCTGCAGTCAGAATAACAAGTAACTACTGATCAGTACATCACTGCATACTGGGCATGCTCAGACACTTAGACTTCGGCACAGGGCAGACATGCATACACATGTTGCGGCGGCATGGGTGGCGTAATGTGGACCGTCGTGTGTGTCCAGCCACACAACAGAAACCTGGCCATGCCACAGGCGTGGCCGTTGCGTGGGGATAGGGGCATGCCCCGGGGGTATTACTGCAGGCGGCTGCGGTGTGCACTGTGCTGTGTGTCTATCTACACAGCTGCCTACTGGGCATGCTCAGACACTTAGAGTCGGCACAGATCAGACATGCATACACATGGTGGGGCGGCAGGGGTGGCGGAATGCGTACCATCCTGTGTTTCCAGCCATCCAACAGTAACCGGTCATGCCACAGACGTTGTTGTTGCTGCGGGGAATATGTAGGTACAATTAACCATGTGTAGGACTGGTCTACAGTTTGTTGCATGCTACAGACAACCCTCACATACACAGGATACCTTCACAGATGTCCTGAGGACACTGGTGAGTGGGCATGCTCTCACAACAGCACCGTTTGGGTGACATGAACCACCCATACATAGCCTGGGAACATTACCCATGGCACAACACAGTCGCCAGCAGTCCCAGGTGTTCACACACCTGGCCACTGTTAAACAGCCATGCACCATACATACCAGGGGATGTCTGACAGTTCTGCCCATCACGCATGGTGAGGATATGCCCCACACAGGATGTACAGCCCTCAATGGTGATGCAAGACCGTATAGTGGATCCACTGGTCATCCACTCACTGTAACCAACACCAGCATGGGGGACCTCAGTGATGACCTCTCCACAGGAAACCACACACATCATATGACCGATGTGGTACCCTACATGTCCTCCATGCCAATGTTGAACAGAGGCCAGACCGAGCCTACCGAATGCCTTCCACGACCACCCACATGCATGTCTGCGACAGGCAAACATGATGACATCAGGCCCTTGTCCACCACAGGTAGGCACATGGTGTGGTGGACCGCAGCCACTGACTACCTGTACATCAACAGTTGGAGCTACTACATGGCAGGGCAATGACAGTACCAGAAACCATCACCCATTCATACCGGCGTCACCATGGCCCCACATACCAACATCCAGGTCCGCTCGTGGGAGTGGTACTGCAGAGGGCACATGAGACAACCACAGGGCCTTCCCTAACTGTGGTAAGGACATGGTTGGGGGCACACAGACCTGCATGGAAATGGTCCAGAATGGTACAACAGTCACTGCACCCACAGACATTGTCTGCATACCACAGGACATGTTCCATGCATACATCCCCCCCCCCAAACAGGGAACATATCCATCCCACCAGAGTGTATCCTCCCAAACATGTCATATGGCCTGGTGTGATCCCATATCTCTATGGCGTTTGACACGTCAGCAATGGGCACCGATGGTTTCCCTGGCTGTGTGCTACCCATCCTCTTTAAGGCCCTCGGCCCACACATGCGGCCACTGTGTCATGTTAGCCTTACTATGGGCTATGTCCCCAATGGATGCCATATGGCATCTGTGGTCCCACTATGCCAGGGTAGTGCTCCTATGGACTGTCAACAGCCACACCCTATACGCTTGACAAGTGTTGTCTGCAAAGCTGTGTGGAGGTCCATACAGGTGGTCATGGTTACAGATAGCGGTGTACAGCCAATGCGGAACATACCCACAACTACATAGTCAAGGTCGGATCCTGCCTCCCGAACCTGCTCGTCCAGTCTGGAGTGTTCACCAAGGCCATTGATGGGGATGTGTGGGTTTGCACACAGTACCATGACCTGGTGGGGGCGTTCAGAGCACACTACACATGGGACCCATGTAAAGGCTCGCCAGCATACATGTGGGGACATATGTCACCGATGCTTCTCACACAGGTTGGAGGTCACACCACACAGGGTTGGTGCTGAAGGTGCTTTGTCACACTCATATCTGGACCCAGTGGAGGCCCACAGGGCTCACTCCTGTGCACCCTGCCATATGGCATCCGACCTTTCAATGTGCATGCAATCATAGGGGGATTGTAGCAGACAAGGTATGCAGATGACTACGCACCGGCCGACATAGCCAGCGCCCCATGTTACCGCATTACATCCACCTGGCGTCATAGACATGGCTGACTGGTGCCAGAGCCATGGCCTGCTACCAGATGCCAGAGAAGGTGCAGCCCTACCCAGTGTGAAGAACATGTTCATCCCAATGTCACATGTAGGTGATGCGCCATTAAAGGTGGTGGACATGTTCAGGGTGATGGCTACCACACCTGTTGGCAACCTCTGTCAACACACACAATGGCAATGTGGGTGTGAAGACATTCCATTGTGGCCTCCTGGTCTGGATGGAATGGCAACCACATCAGGGGTGTTCATTGTACCCCTGTACACATCACACAGCAGTGCAATGACTGTGTACAATGGCACATGTGGCCTGTAGCTAACCTGGCGCCTGCAGCACTCGGAAGGACATAAGCGTTCCACAAGGCGGGGATGGCGGTGCTAGGACATGTGTCACATGGTGCGGCCAAGGGGACACTGGCTGTGGATCTGCACAGCACAGCTGATCCGTGGTGATCTGTGCCCGACATACCGGCCATGTCTGACCTGGGTGACATGGGCACATTCCACCTCCCAGGCCCCATGCGAACACGGGCACAGAAGCGACTGTCAGACACCTCAACCCACAGATGAGTGGGGCGTGCTGGGGAACAGGGTAGCGGCCAGACACACAGTGCGACACGGGGAGGAGTGCCAGGCCATGTGAAGGAAAGGCCCTGACTGCCTTTGTCCAGGACTGCTACTGGCGTGTGGATGTGTGACTATAGCTATCGCCAGTCAACCTCTGTGTGTCACTGCTAGACCAGGGACTGGGGACTGATGGATATGGCATCCCCATCCTGAGGGTGTTAGATGCCACACACAGTCATGCTAGGTCCACACATGTCGTAGGGCACATATCCTGTTACGTTCATGTGTGCCTATGTACCTATGTAGGGGTCCATGCGGATGTGGGTAACTGTGCTATGCTGATTTTGCCAGACATGCCTGTGGGTACCCCACGACTACGTGGGGAACTAATTACAGTGCTCCCAGTAGGCGTGCAGTACACCATCAGTATCAAGCGGGTTAACTGCACCGACATGGTGCTACACATGTAACCACCACACATACTGTGTACACATATCAATGAATGCTGCACCTGTCCTGCATGGTATGTCTGCTGCATGATGTCCGTGCACAACACACATCACATACACACCTGTCACCAGCCATACACACACACCACAACATACACAGCACGTACCATGCGGACACAGGTATCACGTACACCTCTCACTATCGTGTCCACCCTGTGCATCATAATATGTTAGCTTAACCGTGCATTGCTGGTGTGGCTCACAGTTATGCGGCAGAGACTTAATCATATGCACAGGGTGATATGTGTGCCACAGGCATGGGCTGTACCAATGGATGACATCATGTGTGTGTGTAAGGGCCAGTGCATTGAGTGGGCATGACTATGTAGAATGCATGTGGGTGTGGTGGAGCCCTACAGTTGTGTCTGCTGTGTGTGGGTGTGTGTGTACACAGTTCAGTCATCTCTGATGCCTACGGGGGGTATGCTTGGCAGCCCCTGACTGTACACTGCAGCTGTTAGCGCTGACTGTCTCTGCCGGCGGCGAAGTGACCCGCGCCTGCCTGGGGTTGCGCAGACACGACCGGGTGGAGGTACAGACTGTCCACTCTCCGATGTCACATGTCCGCTGGAAACATGCCCACGGGGCCGTCCAGGGCCGTCCGCGTGGCCTGCTCTGTCCTGGTGTGGATGGTGTAGTAGCAGCTGCAGTGCTACTGCTACCATCACTGTCTGTGTGGGCATGGGAGGTGGCGCACGCTGACCTGCAGCAGGTGGTGTTGCTGGCACTGCCCACGTGCCCTATGCCTCACCCTACCTGGTGTTCCTGCACGGACTGCGCCGCTCAAGGATGGCCAAGCCTCGGTCGAGGAGACCAGCCATGTCGCCCAATCTCCTATCCAGAACATCGGCAAGATGCTGTTGTGCATTCGCCAATGCCTGGATGCTGTCATTTAAGTGCGGATTGCGGACCTCTGCAGCCTCTGCCCCTCCTGGTTCTGCCGTTCGGCGTGCCTGCGCCGCCATTACAGTCTGGAACATGCGTCTGGTTATACCAGCTGCTGCACCTGCACGGCAGGTGTATGTCTAGCGGTGCTCCCCTACGGGCAGCACCTGCCACATGCCAGCGTGGCACTGCACCAGTCCTTACACTGGCAACATCGTGTGTACCCACACCTTCTGCAGCCACCACACATTCCTGCTCGGGGACAACAGACGCTGACTGACCATCATCTATGGGCATCGGTGTCGGGGGGTATGTCGGCATCTGAACCGTGTGCAGGGATGAAAGGGCGTATGTGTAATGTTCTCCACTGGCACAGTCTCTGCCTGTGTCGACCCTGCCTGTGCCTCATGCACATGGTCATCACCACTAGTATCTGTGGGGACACTAGCATCAGATTGACCGCGGGAGGAGCGCACCTACAGCACCTGTCAATACAAAGACATACCATCGGTTACAATACAGACACACACACACACACACACACACACACACACACACACACACACACACACACACACACACACACACACACACACACACAGCATGCATGTGATAATGCAGGTGGCATGCAGCATTCACACAACACAGACCAGTGAATGCAGACCAGACATTCATAGTGGCAGTATGTACACTGCCCTGGTGGGGACAGTACAACAGGCAGGTGTCATTTAGTAGGCATGCAGTACACACATTCATGGTAGTTTGCATGCATCAGCGTGATACACCGTGTGGCGCGGGCAGGTTGAGAGTACACATGGCTGCCAACACTATGTAATGTACACGCAAACATGTGCGGTATCATGTGGACATGTGAGGATGGTGTCCCACCGCATGCACCACATCACGATGGCTGTCATGGTGCAGTGTTATGTGTACAGTGTACAGATACAATGTATGTGTAACAGTGATGTCTGTGCAGGTGCGTTGCTGTGAGCTGTGTGCGTGGCTATGCGGTGTGTGGTGCAGGCTCTGTGCCACTGCACAGTAGCAGGACACAGCTATGTGTCTGTGCGATGCGTGACCTGGGCGCATTACATTGCCATGTCTGTAAGTCAGTTCAGCTGCTCAGCAGCACATATATAGTGGACATTGGAGGCACCTGTAGTAGCTGGGGAGAGGGATTTCATGTCACTGGTGTACTACAGCAGATGTCCAGGGGGCCACTACATTGATGAACCCACTATGTGTGTACAGGGTGCAATGGTGAGTACCCACTGTGGATGTGCTGTGTGGCAACATGCCTGTAGGTATCCACCATGGCCTTGTCTGTCTGACTCATTGACAATTGTGTGTGGTAGACATTGTGCACACGGCCCTGTGGTGGCCCATGTGACATACACCCATACTAGTGTGACGTGTCACATTCTCTGGATATGCTGACAGTGTGTATGTCTGCTATGTTGTGCATAGGTCATATCATGGTGTGACAATGCTGCAGACAGACATACCGTGCATGGGACATGGCATGCGCCATGTCACAGCGTGTGCACCGATGCAGGGGCATGGGTCACATTGGTAACACCTGTGCTCTGGCCAGATCACAGCTCACTCTGTGGTACTGTGTCCATACTGCACTGGCATTCCAATGCATACTACACATGCAGCCATTGTGTAACACCTACACCATTGTATGCATAGCTGAATGCACGTAACACACCAATTGGTTGTGTGGTGTCATACCACTCTACGGTAATGGGTGTATCTACTGTACATGGGTGGTGTGTATGTCGGGTGGTGCGAGCTGTATACCGTGATGGGGGCACACACAGGTGAGCATGTCATGCCTAGACACATGGGGAATATCAATACAGCAGAACATGCGTTTGACTGGCAACAGACTTACCTGCAACAGACCCTTGTCCTTGCGACCGCCAGGCGATACCTGTAAAGGCATTACACAAAGGTATACACATTAGCCATTACTATCTCCACGGTCAGCACTGTGCATGACACATCATGCATGTGTGTGGTTGCATGTGCTATGCACATGTCTGCTAACACAACATAGCATACAATGGTTTGCATCTTGTGTGGCCATATACCTGGCATGTATTGCTATATCATGTGTTGTACTATGACACCCACACCCGTCGCCTATCATACATACATGCAACACTGACTTACCATGCGGCTCCAGGCTCATAGCTTGGGTGACACCCACCTCCACGATGGACGCAAGTGGTTGTGCATGTTGTTCCGTGGGTGTCCCCAGACTGACCAGGAGCTCCTCCGTAGCTGTGAGTGGGGGCTGTGTTGGTGGCCCACCACCTGTCCCACGTTGTTGCCTGGCGATTGCAGCGGCACGCTGTCTTGCATGCGGATCAGGTCTGTGCAGTGCCTGCGGATTTGTTGGTATGTGCGGTTGGTTCATGCGCTGTTCACCCTCCTGCACAACTCCTCCCACATCTCCTGCCGTTCTTGTGCCTGCTGTGGGACATGGCTGAACAGGGCATTGTAGTTACTGTGGAGGTATGGTATGATGACCCCTCCTCCTGGCGACTAAATGGTGGTAGCGGGGAGCGTGGCATTATCTGGAAGACATAATGATGGTGGCAGGTCACATTCACACTGCTGTGCTGGCATACTGTTGGAAATACATTGCTATGACATATGCGACATCTGCACAGTGATCTGTGAAGGGCATCGTGGGGTGACACAGCCGATGTTGTGGCTTCACACCATTGAGCACTGGGTGTCACATCATATCTGTGTGCCACCCCATCACACTGTGCACGCACCATGTAGATGTTAGCCTGCCATGGACATGTGTACCTGGCTGCCCCTATGTCGTATCAGTTGGCATATGTCCCCATGTGATGTCTGTGCTACTGTTCACCTATGCGCTGTGTATATGTCAGTACACATCACGTCTGTGTCCATTGTGAGCGTCAGCAGCGGCACTGTACACATACACATGGACACCTGCACATGCATGTGTTGTGCCATGTACTTCCACACAGCACTGTACGGTGCTGGACAACTTGCCCCAGCTCACCTGTGTTACGTATGTGATAGACATGGAGCAATGTGTAACCATGACACATTAGCAGGACAGGCCATGCATAGCATGTACACGCACACATTGTGCAGAGCATCACACAGCACCTGTAACATGACAGGGTGCATCGCCACCACATTACTACTGTGTATGGTTGATAGTGAGAGTGCCTTTTGTCCATTGCACCATGTGGGACTGCGATAGCTCATGCTGCCTTGCTGGTCATCTCTGCATGATATGGCAGGGTATGCATCATACATGGCAATGGGTGTGACCCACCCAGGGGCTGGCGGTATTGGCAGGGTGGCTGTCCATTGCTTTGGTCATAGCTGTGTGAATCTGGACATTCAATATGTTTATCACCATGGTGTGGACACTGGCCTCCAGCGGGGTATGCTGTGCGCTGCTTGTTGAGGGTGTGTGTGGTGCATGCAGGTATCACACATCCATGCGTACACTGTAGCCCTGGCAGGTGCTATGTGCTGGGATGTTGATCGACACAGTGCTGTATGTGTACACACACCACTATCCCATGCACATGGATATCCGCCTGAACTGATGTGGGTGACACATATGTGTGCATACATTGCCGCTGCCACCCACATGTCTGCTGCTGCACTACACACCGCCATCCCTCCTGTGTGAATGTGGTGTTGGCCTCAGCAGAGGTATCCATGTATGGGGACATGGATGTTCACATAGCAGGCCCACTGATGGTATCGTCGATCTGACCATACACATGTGATGCACCCTCACACATACAACCCATTCATATTGTTGTTCACAATGGTGACACGGCTATATTGCTATGCGGAGCCATTCACAGACATACATACACAGAGGCATGCGCCCATCTGTGTCATTGGCGGACTATTGGTGTGGTTTGGCACCTAGCGTGTTTGACTGCAGGTGGCGCAGACCTACTGTGCACATGTCTACATGGTAGGCCTGTTCTACGGTAGGCATCTGTGATGTGCTGTGCACATCTCATACCTGCACATTTGGTTGTTGTCCATCGGTCCACAGGCCAGTGGTGGGACATACAGAGATGTTGCTGAACATATGTACATGCGACACTGTACAACTGTGGCTAGCCTCTCAGATGCTCATGTGTCATGGGCGTGAACACCGTACACACACATGTGGTTGTGGACGCCGTCCATACCCATCTCCACCTGTGGGTTGCTATCATCCCACACACTCCTTGTACTGTCTGTTCAGGCTATGCAGCTATGTGGGGCTTGTGTGCATACAATACAATACTATGTGCCTTTGCACCCATCACGGACATTGTCACACAGGTACACCAGCAGCCATACACATCGCAGATTGTTGTCAGCATGTCACATGTGGTACACACCTAACACATCTCCTGCGGGACATGGTAATGTGTGTGGGCATGTCCAGTAGTGACATACCACAGCTACCCTACATGGCGGCTATGCAGGACATGTCTGTGTACATCTACTGTGACATATACACCAGCAATGCCCCCTACCTACATCACATGGTACTACCTGTGGGTATGTGTGTCTGCATCCATGCTATGGCCATAGATGACATTTGTACATCTATATGTGCAACATACCTCGGTGGGGGTTGTCATGAGCACCACGTTCCATGTGTCAATGCATTGTTTGTGTCTGTTGGGCAGTCATTGTTGTGCATGGTTTACATGGCTGACATAGTGTACTGTGTCTGATTCCAGGTACTTCATTGGGCTACCAGCATTGTACATTTCTACAGCACATTCCAGCCATCATGTAGCCAGCTTAGATGACAGTGGGAGGTGTTCCGCCATGTGCACATGTGTCACACAGTACAAGGGTGACTGACACACATTGTCGGGACTGGGTTCTGACTGCTGTGGATGTGTGTACCGGTGTTGACAACCATGACTGCACCAGATGGTGTCTCCTGGATGTGTGACATTCACAACAAACACCCACATTCACATAGCAGCACATCGTCCACGACAATTTACATTCCTGCCTGAACACTGTGTACGGTATATTTGTATGACCACTGCATATATCACTGGTGGCCACCAGCATGGCTGCCTACAGCAGCAGTGTGTATCCTGTGCAAACATGGGTTACACCAGTCACAACACACCTGTGCCAGCTGGCCCTGTAGTGGGTGACAGTGCAGTTACATTCATCATGTAACAGTATACACCGTGCACCAGTATGTTGCGGACATGTGAACGGCTGTGCTACTCAACATATGCACACATGCCGCATCACCTGGTACACCGTGACTGCCTTGCCACCATCTATTGTTACCACCCTGTGATGACATTCTACATCCCACATGGGCGTGGACATGTGATGGCTCAATGGTGAATTAACCGTCCAGGTGTGTGTCTAGCCAGGTGTCCAGTAGCCACTGGTCTGCATGCAGGGATAGTCTACATTGGCCTACTCTGTCACTGGGACTGTTGACTATGGTCATACTGTTGTTATGCAGGCATGTGCTGTCTGTCCAGTCTGATAGTCGTGTTGAACCACACTACCGTGGCACACATGGCGTGTGGACATCTGGCTAAGGTGTGCAGCCCACATGTACATCTTCTCATGCTATGCTGCCTGTGCAGCGGTGTCACATGTCTGTCTCTGGCAGGGCTGTCACAGGTAGGCACAGCATGCAGTGATGTGTGACAATGCTTACACCCTCCACTGTGCTGTACAGTAGCACTGCACACACAGTACAGCACACATGTCACTTATCTACAGTGCCTGGGACCTGCCTCCATGCCCTACATGCCACACCTGCCAGTCCAGATTGTACACAGATCATACCTCCCAGTCACATACCTGGACTGCAACACACACAGGTGGGTGGTTCCCACACCGCACCGTGATTTACACACATACTGTATTTTCCCATGACACATTGCATCATAGGTGGTCCATGTTCAGATACCCATGTTTGTGGCCACTCGCACATTGTGACCGCGACTGTGCAGACACTCTTCACCACAGGTTACATGCCAGTCAGGGTGGCATGCTGTACATGCCACCTGGGACAGTTGCTACTGCTATGTATTGCCAGCAACACGACCTTCCCTAGTATGGACTCCCGTACCCACACATGCTTGGCCATGCAGTACACATAGCTGGGTGACACATTACGACACATACCATACCTACACTACCCTCAGCATGCACCAAACCTACATGTGTCTGTATGCTGGGCCTACACACCTCCCCCCTCTGTTTGCTGAACATCCATGCTTACCATCCCTGCTAGCCACACCCTAAGCACACAACCATAGCAGCATGCATGGTACATACACACTACAGCCGGTATTACTGACATCCACTGACAGAGGTTGTTGAGGGCATGGCACCACATCCAATGGACAGTCTATGTGCCTATGCCAACAGTGATCACAGTGCACTTCTGCTACATGTACACACTGGTAGGGACCATGCTATTCCACACTGAGACATGGTGGTGCTGGCATTTTCACAGGCCGCACAGTGGTATTCCTGTTCCATGCACACGTGCTATATGGGCACATGTGCAGGCTGTTGCACGGTAGTTTTGTTCACCTGTGTGTTGTGTGTCACTTGACAGTCATGGTGTGTCCTGCTGGTGCATGACATACTCCACAGCTAGCTACCTACACATGACTGCCAGACATTGCAGTGTGGGCCCTCACGCAGTGTGGTGGTATGTCTCTGCTGTTTGACTACATCCACATTCAATGCAGCATACCACGGTCATGCAGGCATTGCCGACACAGATGTTGCTGGCATCCTGCCTGCCAATGGGGTACCTACCAACAATACACACTCTCACTCACTACAGGGTTCCAATCCTTGGCTGGACATTGTATTAACCCTGTGGACACATACATAGTACTGGCATGCACATGTTATGTCTGGGAACACAGTCCCAATGTCACCTCCAACCACCGTAGTTGTTGTATGCCGCCAACCTGGCTGTTACATGTCTCTGCAGCAGCACACATCAGTGACTGCTAGCCCATTCATGTCGGTGTGCACCATGACCACCACACTACCACATCTATCACACTACACATGGATGGTACTGCATTGCACGTATGGGGCTGCATCTCTACACCCATGACTGGGCCATTCAGTATGGCACTGGGCCACATCTTGACATACATGCTCCACACACTCATTGACTACCTGCATGCCTTTCCTGGCACCCTTGTTGGGCTTCTGTCTGCCACGGAACACCACATCCCATGCTGGCCACCTGTCATATTATTGCATGGGTGGTTGGGGTGGTACAGAGGGTATCACATCAGACATGATCTGCTCTTTGCCCTTCAGCACCATTCCACTCTATGCTATTGACAGTGTACACATCCAGCATCACATCGTACCCTATGTATCGGCATGTTCGCCATGTGCCTTCTGTACAGTTCTCACAGTGGTGCAGGCATGTCATGCTAACTACAACATGTTAGGGCCGTGTGGCATTGCACGTTGCTCAGATATTTTGCCCCTCATGCTCAGTATTTGCATCGTACACTACCTACTGTCACACAGTACTGTACATGCCTACATATACCACTTCTACATACCTGGCAGCATTCTAGCTCATCCTACTCATGTTGCTGACACCCATACAGGTGTCAGTGTGGCAGATATATCATGTAGATATCATTGCATCAGTTACATCACACATAGTGCATACACATCACCTTTGCATACTGACAGTCATGCGGTGTGTATCACATGGATACTGTCCCTATGCAGGCATATCACGTTGTACATGGTTGATGTACACACACATGGCCCACATGGTGCTGTGGTTGCCATATTACACCATAGTGTGGGTACACATGTGCAGGACTACACATTTCTGGACCGTTTGTGTAGCTGATACCTTGGGTGCCCTTGTACCTGTGCCATACACACATGTACCGCAGGCCATGTTACAATAACACATGTGTGGTGTACCTTACACAATGGATACAACGTTACATGTGTCAGTATAGTCATGCTGTGCTCTCTACCCAGCTCAGACAGTTTACATATGCAAATGACAGTCATGTAACACATCTGTGCTCACCTAGATGCCACTAACACAGGGGTGTAATGTACTCTGCCATGGCCCATGTTCTCCACAGTACTGATGCATGTATTACTCCTACATGGCGTTTGCTGTGGGCAGGGGGGGAGGAGCAGTCCTGCATGTGTGCACACATGCCACATTGCTCAGCCGGCGTCTGTGTGACATCCACAGACTGGACACACACCATGCTGTGGGACATAGGTCCTGTGCACATCCCACAGGGGCACACTGTGTCACTAGTCGTGTCATAGCTGCCTTGCTGGTAGGGTGACACAGACCCATGGTACCACCACAGCGGACGTACTGTATAGACATGACAGTTGACATCCAGTTCTGCCGTTCAGTGGACACTACCATCCGCGGGGGTATCAGTACTGTGTACATTGCACATGTGTTTACACACTGCACTCCTGGACATCATTGTGGCACACATTGCACCTGCTATGGAACGTTTGGACATGGTCACTTGCTGGTACCTCCATTTCGGGTACCTATTCTGCTACTACATTGTCCCATATGTGCAGGCCATACATATCTTGTGTATGTATATAACATTAGCCCATCGTTCCATCATGCATGCTATGCCTGTGATACTGTCTATGATCTCTGAACATATCCATCATGCCAGCTTTGCATTACACATACTTGACATAGTCGCCTACTGCGTGGGATAGGTGCGTCGTGCGCACATTCCGTATGACATCGACGGTATATGCCCATGCACATGTGTGCTGTGACACTATACATAACTGTCCTATCCCCTGCTGTGGCACTTCAGTGTTGGATATCCACTGCCAGCATCGGCGTGGGTGGTGGCATTGTTCTGTGTTTGCAACCCCTATGGCAGACCTGGGGTAGGGTTATCACCTGTGCCACTTTGCAAGGGACAGTCCCTCCTTGGGCAGTTGTGTCCTGACAAACTTTATCACTAATGGCAAATGTCCTGAGATTGTGGGACATCACTATATCCCATTCTTATGTAAGAGTTGCATAACATACTTATTTATGTATGTACATTCCTAACTGTTACAAGACACACAATAAGCAACTGAACTGCTACAAGAATACACCTTTCTTTATGCAAAGAGTAGAGTTCTAACCTTTGTACTGACCATGGGTATGTGTCCACCTGTAACATCTGAAGTGTGTCCCGACGGTTTCCCACTTTGGCCTTTTGAAAGGGTGGCAAGCCGGCCCTGGGGTTATCGCGGGTGTTTACATGTTGTCCCACTGCTGTGCACACGTTGTCCACAGTTGTTGGTATGCTGCGCGTTTTAGCATTACATATCAACCTTCGCCTCTCTCTGCCTGATGGACAGGTATCTTTACCTACACACACCGTTCACATACTGTACAGATTCGTCATACGTATCGTGCGTTACACACCAGTACAATTCGTGGGTTCGACATACCTTTCCGGCCTTTTGTTCTGCGTTCGACTCAATTCCCTTGATTCTGTTTCTCGAGTTCGTATGGGTTCGGTATGAACATACGGTTTGGATATCCAGGGAGTCTTCCTTATATTAAATCGCCTGATCCATGTGGGTTAATCAGGCCAATAGCTGTTCCTCGGTGTGTACTTATGCGCATATCAGCGGTGATCCCCTTCCTTTCGTTCGTTCTGGCGTCGGCACTAGGCCATGGTTCTTTCCTCGTGTGGCCGTTGGTTATTTGCAATACCTTAGTGAGGATGGTATGTATTGTATCATGTTTGTGTGACTGCATCCGCTATGTGTGGTGTTGGGTACATTTCGCTGTGGTGTTAGCCGTGGATTGTGTGTGTTGGGTATGGTATTGTGTTCGACATGTGGGTCCCCGTGTCCTGGCGGCGTCTGTCGATGGCGTTGTGCATTCAAATGTGTTACATGGCTGTTATTTTCCTGTACATAGCGAATGCATGGATGCATCAGCCGCTGCTAGTGTTCCCCATGAGCTTGTTGTGGGTATGCGCTGTCATTCACTGCCTGTATGAGTCTACTACGGATTTAGCTGTTATCCCTTTGATATGTGCACTGGGGTATATCTGCGGATGTGGGTGGCAGTGCGGGGTGTGAGTCTTGCATTTACACATACCAGATATGCTTGTGTGTGTGCTCCATCCCTGCTTGGGGAGCTGCGGGTTACCTGTCTGTTGTTCCGGAATGTTTGTTTTGTTGATGTCGTCTGCTGTCGGTATCGCCTGCATGTGTGCTTCCTGCACGTATTCCGCCTTCACATCGGTTATATATCTGCGCATGTCCGTCCGTGCCTACCATCCATTGGCACTTTGTCGCTGATAGTTCACGGTGATTGTGGTCCTATACTTGGGGCGGACTGTATGCTACCGGTAGCCTCCTATTCGTGTGCCGCTTGCTTACGTCACGGTCGTGGAACACACCGCGGTATTTACCGGACCGTAAGTGTTCACGATCGGTGCCGGGATGGCACATTCGTATTTTCGCCGTACATGCCTGATGCTGTGTAACGTTGCCAACAGACCGTGTGGAGTCTACGTTATGGCCGCCATACCTACGGTCGTGGTTTGTACATGCGTCCTTTGCATCTCCGGTTTGCTATGGCCCTGTGGTACACTTTGGGACATTTGCGCTTTGCATCATTTTACGTCGCCACGTGCATAGCCACTGAGGAGATGCCAGTACTACTTTGTGGGTACTGCTGTACATACGCCTATGGTTCCTGTACTGTATGCCTCGCCTGTTATTACACTCCGCCTGTGACATGTCACCTTCATACACAGTTTACACTGCCACACACATTAGACACACCCACCCGAACCCACAACCTCACCTCACACATACACATATTGCCGCCATGGCTGTCAACCTTCTATTTCCGGAGTGGGGAACACACACAGTAGTAATGTGAAACACATGGGCATAATGTGGAACACATAGTAATGGCATAGTGACAACTTCAGCTAAGTAGGTCATAGGTTGATTATGATATGCTGATTTACTTACAGTGAAGAACCTTTACTGACTTACTATGAGTACATTCTATTTACCAGGATGTCATTTATATACATTCCTAACAATGGATGTTTGAGAGACATTTTCAATGTGGAACTTGTAGGTACTGCGAGGAACATGAACTGTTTTACACCCGAATGAGTGCGTTCCTCATAATGTCGTACACTTCACTGGTATGCTTTCCGCTTCGCACCGACGGTTGAACACAATACCTCGTTGGCGCATCACCGGTGGCGGCGTGTATCTCCGCACTCATGTCCTATGGATATGACACGCACATATGTAGGGTTGCCACCTTTTCAAATGGCCAATGTGGGAAATTTTAGTAGAATCGTCTGATTTTGCATGCCAACACACACCCACGGCCAGTACAAAGGACAGCGATTCACTTTTTGACGGAATACGACGATGTAGCATTACAGTTGCTTATTCTGTTTATTATCATATTTAGATGTTTCTTCTACAATATAACTGTTTTGTGCAACTAATACAGTAATTATGGGAAATGGTTTTGTCCTACAATCTCAGGACATTTGCCATTTTGTCAATGTTTTTGCAGGACACAACTGCCCAAAGGTGGACTGTCCCTCACAACGTGGGACAGGTGGTGACCCTACACATATCCTGTTACTGTACCGTGGACTGGTGACCATCCCGACACGCGGATATGTATTGATGCAGGTTAACATTTCCATGGCTGGCGTTACCTGCCCTGCCCACCCTCCAGGATGATGGGGTTGTCGGTCACTATGTTTAATATGTGGTGATTTCGCGTCTTACTTATCTGTGAACTTGCATCCCTGGGTTCCATATTACCCTGTTGTACTTTCTATCTGTGTATGCGTACATATATTTCTACATGTGTACTGATATGTATTTCCGTATCTGTGTATGCACATGCGTACATGTGTGGTCAACTTGCGGCGATAGTGGCAGCATATGGCTATGCCGTGTGCTGTTGAACCGGCGTGCGTTGACGTGTTGGCGTTCCATGCTCTGCTGGCTATTGGGTGTGCAGTGTTTGGCGGTGCCTTTGTTGGAGTCACACATACGTCCGCACATACGGTACACATTACGGGCGGACATGTTTGTGTGGCGTCCATTTTACTGTGTGTGCAGGTCAGGAGGTGTCAGTCCATGGGGCCTACACTGTCAGAGTATGTGCTATCGTTCCCTCTTTGCCAAGGCGTAGGCATATTGGGTGCGCCTCTGTCTACCTACTGGGGCTGGCTCAGGGTGTCCGTGGCGCCGCACGCCCTGTGCCTGTGCTTGCCCTGGCAGTTGTGGCGGACTTGGTGGCCCTCCGGCATTATGTCCCTGCAGCAGCTGTTTCCGCAGAATCATATTGTGTAGCATACAACATACTATGAATATGTGGGCACTTGTGCCTGGCGAGTACTGCAAGGCTCCACGGATGTATCCAAGCACCGGAACCGTGATTTCAACATCGAACACACGCTCTATGATTATTCTCGTTTGTGCGTGTGCCTCATTATGGCGTTCTTGCATGTGTGTGTGTGCATTTCTGATGGGTGTCATCAACCACGGCTCCAGTCGTAGCCAGCATCCCCACAAGGTGACCTTGTGTGATGTCCCCACTGGCGAATACCTGGTACAGCTGTGAGGCATGCCAGATATGGGAGTCGTGGTAGCTTCCAGGGCTGCGGCACACACATCCATGATAATGCCCTGCGCATTGCACCGACCTGGCAATTGATGGAGGGTATCCCTTGCGGTTTATGTAGCGTCTACCCTGCTCCCCAGGTGGTGACTTGATTTCTATGTGCGTACAGTCTATCGCACCCAGGACCTCCCGGTATTGTGCCACACGGTGGAAGCGGCGCATATTGCTAGCCAACTCCTCCTGAGATGTGGGGAACTTTATGTGCTCATGGGCATGTGGTAACATGGCATCCAGGAACTGGTGTAGTACCCTGGATGCTGATGCCTGTGAGATGCCCATTATGTCCCGGTGGGCCTTTGAAAGGTACCTGTAGCCAGTATTCGCAAGCTCACACATACCTTTGTGTCCACTGGGATGGGCTCCCCTCTGTTGTCTCTTGTTCTCAGGCGCAGCCGGCACAGCTCCACTATTTGCTGTAACGTGTCCCTGTCCACCCTGTAGTGCTCTACTATCTCCAGGTCTCGCAGCCCTGGTAGGTCACCCTTGGTCTGAACACTCTCCTTCTCCTGTGAGGCCTACGGTTGTTGTCGGCACCACCCTCCGCAACTCCGTCTGTCTCTGCCACATACCTATGCATCACGGCCACGGCACCCAGCATATACATGTTAAAAGTTCCCGTCTGTTTACACCCTACGGTGCGGCGTTTGGGAAATCGCTGTGTGTTGTGCGCATTCACATTTATTACTGTTGTGCTGTATACCGGTGAGGTCATTGGGTGTGTCTGTGCGTCCCTATCCATGGATTATTTCCGTGGTTTTACGCTTGCAGCTGCAACGGTACTGCCTGTAGTGTTACATTACAGTTGCCTGCATTGCCTTCGCCTGGCATCTTACATTACTGCATCCTGCAGGCACATGGCATATGATGCATTTTATCTGCAGCCGCAGTTATGCTACCTCTGTACTTGGCTGTGCTATTTCGGTTCTTTGATCTTTGCATTTCTACTACATCCCTATTATCTTTGCTCTCAAATGCCTCCCTTTCCCGTTCTGCAGGAGTCTGCATGCAGACTTATCAGCTGACGGCGTTTGCCCTTCCTGCATTGATTGGTGTTAATTGCTCGTTACGGATACATTTACACTGCTTCCGCATTTCCTCGTATTCTCCGCATTACCTTCCTATATCCCTGGTTGTTGACGGTGAGGCCGTCACATGACTGGTTTCGGGAACGTAGTCATCCTCGTGCACATGCATTTGTGCGCATTCTGTTGTGTCAGCGCATCTATTTGCGAACACGCCAGTCATGATGTTGTGATGTGCATTGTACAGCCCAGATTTGCTGTCCTCAATATCCTTCCTCCTACGGTGGCACACCCTGTGTGGTTGACATGTATCTGGTGTAGGCCACTCCTCGGTGTAGTACCGCTCGCCGTTTGCTCCATCCTTACGCTGGCGCCGTTTTGCGATTCACTATTATCTGCCTCATTTGCATGGAATTGACTACTAATACCTGGTTACGGCGCGGACACCGCCTCCACTCCTTGACAACCATTGCGCTGGGGTTGCAGCTTTACATACATACTATGGTGTGTGGTGGCTGTGCAGCTGATTTGTGTTCTAATGCTCTTTTCGGACATTATCATATTATTTCATTGCTTTACAACTTCTGTGCACACATCCCGGGGGTCTGCTGTTCTTTCTACGAAGGTGCCATTTATGTCATTTTTACATTTTGTGCATATTTTCTTTGGACATTCTCGGTGCCTTTCCACATTGGCATATTGCACCTATATGATACCTGACTTTGACAGCCTTCCGTTACTCCTCCGGTATGTTTGGGTAAATGTAAACCGTTTTTTTTGGTTTACATTTCCGTGCCCTTACGCTACGCCTGCGCCACTTCGTGGATCGCTATTGCCCTCATTTGCATGGTGCAATACCGCACACAGTGTGTTTTGCATACCTACGCCGGGGGGCGGAGACGGTCCGGCGCACGCCGGTAGTGCACGTGGAATTCATTCATACCTGAATCGCTCAGCAGCCATATTTGGCGTTATAACGCCAACGCTATGCGGGCGCCTGGCGCAAGGTTCATGAATCCCGGGGAATGTCTTCTCCTTCAGTGTTTTCAGGCAGACCAATGATCCTTATGTTGTTTCTCCTTTCTCTGTTTTCTAAGTCCTCTATTTTGTTAAGCAGCCATGTATTCTGTTTAAGCAGAAATTCTTTTTGGAATTCTTCCTATTTGAGTCTCCCTTCAATGTCATTTAGAGAAGTCTCTATATTTGTTATTTTTGTATGGTGTTGCTGTAATAGTTCCTTAAGAGTATCAGTCTGTTTTTTGAGAATTTAATTTGAGGTTTTCTAAGTCATTTTTAAAGCCATCCATCTTCAAAGATAGTTTCTGTAAGGTAAATGTCATCAATTGCAGTTCTTTTTTCAAAGCAGCATCCTTCATGAGAATTCCTTGAGTTATTCATATTCAGTGACTCAGTATATCTCCAAGTTACTTGACAGGAAAATTTTTGTATATCTCCACCAAAACTGATATTTATGTAGTTTAGTAGTTTAGCTATAGATTTCTGATGTTTTAAACTTGAAAATAATAAAATGTTCCTATATTATTATACTAGTTTATGGAGCTCTCAAAATTCACTGCTCTCAGTTGGCCATCTAGGCTCCGCCCCTGTGTATAAATTTTTTGAAAGCATGAGGAACTTTGTCCATTCTATCTGCTTTCTTGTGTGCAGCACACTGGCTAGCAAGGAAACTACAGACTGTGACAAATATCTCCAGTGCTGACAGCAGCAGGGGTAAAGGAAAAGGTTTTGGGAATTCCAGTTACAACTGTTTATAGTATTTTCTGGGAGTCTGAGAAACCTCAGGGTTCTCCCACTGAAAACATTGGCACATTCTGGAAATAGAATCAGAGAAAGAGAATCATTGGCAGGGAGAATCAGATAACATGCTCTTCTGTGAGTCTGAATAATAAATCTGAGGAAAGAAAATCCATCTGTCCCATTGCATTCCTCTCCACATTCAATTTCTTGAATCTCTTCAGGAAAGGAGGAACCACCAATAGCCTGTACAAGACACTGGACCAGAATTAATAACCTACTCCTCTCCATTGAAGCTGTTGAAGGAAATGGTACATGTTTAGGTTTCTGTTTGTTTTTGAGAGGAAAGTTGGAGCAAAGAGGATTATTAGTGGCAGCAACAGCTTTCCCAGGGATGGCCACAACATTCTGGCTAAGCAAGGGCACCTTTCTTGCCCTTTCTCCCAAATCTGACAAGACTGGCTCTCCTTTGCCCACTGAGGAAACCCCAACAGCTGCAGAGGATGTCACTAACCACCTTTCCATAGTGGCTGTATGTACAACACCAGTGGTATCTGGAAAAAAAGATGAGTGGTCAGAGGATCCGGCTTTGGTCACAGCAGAGACTCTCACCTGCAGCTGAAGCAAATTGTTAGCCTGTAGTGGAAGTTAAGACTGTTTAGTTAACTTTTTCTTTTGGTTGTTGGAAGAAGGAACAACCATGGGACCAGTTTTTTGGTCCACTGTCAAGCCCTAAATGGTGCTTCTTTCCAAAGAAAACAAAGCAGCACAAACCTGTAAAACTAAAGTTGTAAAAAGTAACTTTTCCCAGTAAAAACACATTAAAAGCACTGTAATACACTTTACCAATCCCCAAAAGTAATTTAAACACAGCTTAGTCACAGAAAAAAACAGGTTTAGAATGTTTAAATTAACTTTTAAATTATCAGAGAAAAAAGTGTGCTTCAGTTTAAAAATACATTGAAGTCATATGACATTCAATAAAAACCCATTTTCCTAGCTTAAAATATACTTTCCTAAAGAGGAAAGTAAGTTTAAACATTAAAACTAACACGTGGAAGACTTCTCCCTATGGAACCTATCTGCCCTGCAATGGAAGAGGAAAAGCTAAACCTCAAAAGCCTACAGAGAAGCATTCTCTTCAACAACAGGAATGTTCTGAAGGGCTTTGTGCCCAAACTTGTCTTTTAGTGTTCTTATCTTGAGATGACTAATGCTTTGGGTGCATGGGAGGTGCCCTGAAGCTTTGTAAGCTGTCTGACTGTTATGTCCTCTGCAGGCTATATCCCATATAGCTTATGATACTGCAGCAGTGATCAGTATGTTGAACATCGTATTTTTCCATGTCTGAAGATGTCACTGATGGAAAACAAACATCAGAACATCTACTTCTGATTCCTGAGATATTTAAAAAAGGACATTTCCAAGTAATACCTCTGAAAGCACTACAGTCAGTTTCAGTGTTACTAATTCAATGTACTGCTCCCTGTGTTTAGAATTCAAGCTCTTGTACTTTTGTTTTTCAAATAATAGAATGCAAATGAAATTGAAGCTGTTGCCAGTAATAAAGATAATTATACAATGAACGAGAAGCTGGTGACAAAAATATCTAAACTTTTGTGGCATGACTGCAGACAGGCACTACCTTATGTGATATCAGATTATATAACAAAAGCCAATAGTACATTGTAAAGAAGTGACATCTATATGATGCAGGATATGCATAGATTCTAAGTACAGTGAAGCAGTCAAAGATCATGGCTCCATATGAGCATTAGTATGTCACACAGAAGATGGAGTCATGCAAAGATTACTATTTATTATCATATTGTGTTAATAATTGATTTATTCTTACACTTATGTCCCAGAGAACCATTGTGGGAATGAATTAAAAGTTAAATGATACCACAGAAATGGGCACTGAACTGCATATAGGGGAATTTTGCACAGGGTTCAGTACATTCAAAAGGCAATACAATGGGCAGACATGCCACGTAGCAAGGAAGAATTACATAGCACAGTAAAGAATTTATTTTTCTTTCTCAGAGAACAGAAATATTTCTGGCATGTGTTTAAGGAGAGGTGACTGGCAGCTTCACTGCTCACAAGTATACATTCTGATGAGCTGGATGCAATCTAATACCGTAACAGAGAGCACACGGCAGGGTCATTGGCTGACCAGATTGCCACTAAAAAGACAAAGATGCACAGTAAACAGAAAAAGATCTGTTTTTCATCCCAACAAAGGAACGATTTCTGCTGTCTATTTAAGAATATATTGCAAAGCTTTTTGGTCAGTGGTGTACTCATTGCATATATATATACTGATTTGAATATACTGCAATCAATAGACAAAGGGTGTAAAGTTATTTCATTTTCTTTCCTTACAAGTCCTAATTATCACTTTTAAAATTTACTCTAGCTTGTTGCTCTGCTGCACTACATGTGTTAATATAGGAAAATAATAGATTGCAGGGTAATTGGCTGGCCAGGGTCTTTATACCTAGCAGAAGGCAGCATTATGGGTACAGAAGAGACAGAAGCCCATGCTACTAACTGCATTGAGTTAAGTCCAGTGCTTTATCTACCTCCTTTATAAATGTAACAAGCGATGAATTATCTTGAAAGCCTAGCAGCATGAATTATGCTCTTACAATGTTTTCATACATGTTCAATGAATCATATAAAGTCACTTAAGTAAATGTTCATATTTACCAAATGGCATATACCTGCTAAACAAATAAATATATAAACAACAATTTAGCATTGTGTGGTCACTGCATGCCATTACCCCTGTTCAGTGTGAGTACCCAGAATTTCTTCATCAGCTTAATATGATACCAGTGTCAAACTGATTTTTTTTTAATGACAGGAAAATACAAAGTAAGATATAACACATCTAGAACAGAACATGACTACAGGTATGCATAAAATGTAGAATAGGAAGTGACTATAGATGTGTATGACATTTAGAATAGGAAATGACTATAGGTGTGCATGACATCTAGAACAGGAAGTAATTACATGTATGCATGACATCTAGAATAGGAAATTATTATAGGTGCGCATGACATTTTGATCAGTAAGTAATTACAGGTACATGTGTGTGACAATGTGAGGTATTGCCAGCTATGTCAAGAGAAGTAGGGCAGTGGATGTGTAACATATGCCAGAATAGTTAGCTGGAGTTTTGTAATGAATTATATGTCATTTGTATTTCAAACTGATTTGTACAGGTGCTTGTGTTGAAAATGTATTCATAAAGTTGTTTGCATTAAAAAAATGTACCAACAGTGGGTCCTGCTGGACAGAAAGAAGAAACACACCTGTATGTCAGACTGCATTATAACTGTTGAAATTAATATTGTAACAGAGGATACTGAAAGAGAAGAATTTAATCTCAGTCTAGCTAACTTTGAAAAGTAGCCTGAGAATAAATTACCTGGTAGGCCATAAAGATTGCAGTTCTGATTGCAGCCAGAGACGAAATGTCTGTAAAAACAAAGACTAGGAATCCTGCTATATTGTCCTTAGCAGTGAACTAACTGCTACACTGGAAGGGTGGAAGTGCTGGAATGTTTTTTTTTTGGCTTCCAGATGCTATAACACATCTTAGCAAAGCTCTGTCTATGTACATGGTAACACATATGTGTGAGAGTATGGTTCAGTTTCTAGTAAAGGGGGTAGTATGGGAACCAGAAGTCAGATGACCAGATGTATGTGATGTCATTCTGTAATCCAGAACTGAAATGATGTTTTAATACTAGATGAGACAAAAGTCTCAGAGAAGTCTGTTTTTGAAACCTGACATAGAAGGATCACTCACTCACTTCATCTTGCCTTGCTTTAGTAAGTAACCAGGGAACAGCAATTCTTTAGATCAGTCAGGAAAATATAGTGAGATTAGTTAAGTACTGTTTTTTTGTATCTGTGTGAATCTATTCAACTATGTTATTTTATTATTTCCTGTGATTGAAATTCTTATGTTTATTGTAAATAGATATTTAGTATTTTCATGTTCTTTCATTATTTATTATTATATATATATTTACACTTTTCATTGTGGCTGGTCTGTTAAAGAAAGTTTTAACCTTTGAGAAAACTTATATTTATTTGGTGACACTGTGGCCACTCCTGGAAACCTTACTCCATTGGTCAAATACTACCATTTGAATTAGTATTAATTTCACTCAGTATAATTGGGTACCTTGTAAGAGCCTTAGAGTAGCTGTCTTTGGAGTGTTCTGGTGGCAGTATCTACCTTATAGTCAGGGCAAAGGGCATAGCTAGTAAATATGTGCCAGCCTTTCTCAGGTGTGTGTGTGTGTGTGTGTGTGTGTGTGTGTGTGTGTGTGTGTGTGTGTGTGTGTGTGTGTGTGTGTGTGTGTGTGTGTGTGTCTGTGTGTGTGTGTGTATGTATGAAAATCAAATCTCAAAGAGTGTGCATGTCAGCTACTTGGAACAGGGGAACACAGCATTGGTTTCACAGAGAGGGTGGTGGAGGACTTGGCCTGGGACATTTGGCTGAGGACTCAACTCTATAGTTGTGTCGGTGGGGAGTCTTACTGGGGGCCTGGAGAGAGAGAGAGAGGGAGACCCAGACCCCGGACTCAGTGTGCTCTCTGTGTGCCCTTAAGGGAAAATGTGCTTGGTATAGAGAACTGCACCTGGAAAAACTGTATCTATCTTTGTTCCAAGTGAACATCCCTCACCAGTGTCAGTGGTGAGGATTCAGGGTCCTTGATTGCAGGCCTGGGGAGGGGGTCACAATATGGCAATTCTGCTTCCTTATGAATGTTGCTATTTGATTCAGTGATGCACAGAACACAGATAACCACCAGGAAGGATTATTCCATTTGCTGCAAATACTGATCTGTTTTTCCATACAAACATTCTGTATTCATCTTTCTTTGCATCTTGGTACTTTTCCACTTGTTGCCAAATGTAGTGACTGTTCAGAGTTTCTGGTAGACTGCAGCTAAAACCTTAATTATAAAGGAAGCTCTCTGGACTTGGAGTTTGAAAATATGTTTTCAATGTAATAACTGTGCCCACTTGAGGATGTTCTAATGCAGTTGTTCTAGTACAGTCTGCATATTTGTCAAAGAAAAAAGTATGTATGACAAATCTGTTCTTGCCACACAGTACTTACATTATGCACTTAATTTTTTGAACACCTTTACTGAATTATCAGTTAAGATGTAGGCAAACAGATATTTATATAAAAGAAAACAAACCATATTCCCCAGTTATAAACATTATGCATCACACATATTCTTTTGTATAACTATCATCAGTCCAAAATTACATAAACTGCTCAATTTCTGATTTTCCTTAAACTTCATTCCTTCTCCTCCAAAACATTATTCTGCATGTGTTGTTCACAAAATTTCCATTTTTTCTTTGTAATTTGCTCCTACACTTTTCTAAAGATTCCACTTCCAGTACTTTTATCTCTATTACAACATTCAGTACTTCAAATGCAGTTAGTTTAGACTTTGATTTCCATTTTTAGTAATTGCCTTTTTGGTATTCACTAGAATTAAACTTAACATGGCCTTACTATGTGTAGGCAATTCAGATCCTATATCCCAGTTAAAAAAAAATAATTTTCTTGGTTATACCCATGTGCTCATCAAATGTCTATGACAAGAGTCCTCTGAAAGAAATTCTTAAAATCTGCCAACGTATTACACTCCCAAAATATTATGCACTTGATTTTGAGTAATAACAATACTTTCTTACCCAGCCTATTTAGGATTACTCTGTCTGAGCCTTTAATATTCATATGTATATTCAAAAAGTCTTTCAACCTGATTTACCTTGTATAATTCAGAAGACGTGTTTGGTGCATATGTTTTTCAAGTAAGCTTCATTTTGCAGTAAAATTTCATAGCTTTGTACATTATCACGCACTGGGTATTTAGTGGTGGAATGTTCAGCAGCTATGTAGGAGGCATAGGATGATTCTCAGTTAATGCAACTGCACATTACTAGGTGAGCTGTAAATGCAGTTATTAGTACTGCCTCTCAGCACCAGTGTTCAGTGTTTGATCCTGGTTTCCAGATGCTATCTGAAAGGATTCCGCATTTTTCCATCTGTCTACATTAGTTTGGTCTGGGGTAATATAGTCTATATGAGGTTTCCAGGAAAACAGCAACGTGCAAGGGAGAAGTCATTTATATAGAAAATGTTAATAATGGGCTTACTGACTCATGAAGCAGTGAATCATCTTTCTTAAGAAGCATTATTCTCAGTGCATAAGTCACTGCAGGTTCCTCATGATTGTTAAGCATTGATTTGGGCTACTACCAGCTCTTAATATAAACTGCATTAGCAAGTGCCCATTTTCTTTTGTTCTTTCTTTCTTTCTTTCTTTCTTTCTTTCTTTCTTTCTTTCTTTCTTTCTTTCTTTCATTCTTTCTTTCTTCTTTGTTAACCAGGTAAGTGGACCTATCCAGGGAGGCCTTCAGCCATAAACGTGGCCATTTGGCAGTAACAACAGTACAGCTTACATAAACATCAAACATTTGTATGCATCATAATAGACAACATTGTATATACAGTTGTACTTCCAAGATGGCTGCACAATGATAAACAGCTTGACTTCAGTTCTCTCAGTGTGAAAAAAGAAGCTGACAGGTAATGATTAGTGTAATTTTGCCAGTTTTACTAAAATTCAGTTACTGGACAGTAAATACATTGACTGGATGTCAACAAAGAAGAAACTTGGAGAGTCTGAAAGAAAATAAGCTAGAAAAGGTGAAGAGAAGATGCTGACTGGGAAGAATTCAGCAGCTGTTCAGCAAAAAGCAGCTAAAGCTCCAGCTCTGGCACAAGAGATGGCTTCCAGTAATTTACAGGAAACAATAAATAAAATGTGCACAGAGCTGATTAAAACAAACAAAACACAAAATAACTATATCAAGTCAAATAACAAAAGGCTGGAAAGTGGAAGAAGCTTTAAACAGCTATTCAGATAAACTGATAAGCTGCAAAAATCAGAGGTTGAAATGAAGAAAAGGCTAGCTGTGAGACTGCTCAAGAAGAGTTCTTTCAAAAAGTGGTAGAGTTAGAGGACAGAGCATGCAGAGAAAACCTAAGATTTTCTGCTGTACCAGAGAAACTGGGAGGAACAAACTGTATTCATTTTATGAAAACACACATAATCCGCTGGACTGGCATTCCACAGCAGGATTTGTTAATTGAAAGAGCATATCTTGTGTATGCTCTAAACTTGGCCGTGAGAAAGCAGCCGAGATGTGTATCAGTAAAGATACAATTATACTAGCAGAAAGAGTTGATCCTGACAAAGCTGTGACAGAAGGGTAAAGTATTAAAAATTGGAGACAGTAGAATGTTTGTGGAAAATGATTTTTCATTGTACACTAGGCAGAAGAGAAGCAAATATACCCTAGCAATCAGAAAATGTTGAGAGGCAGGTGAGAGATTCAAGCTGCTGTATCCAGCTGTCTTTAGAATATTTTTCCTAGAGAATCAAATCAGTCATTTTTGATGCAGAACAGACTATGGAAGAAATACAAAAGTTTGTCCAACAAAAAGTGAGCCACCAAACAAAAGAGGGTGCTGTTTCTTATTCTTCTGATAATAAAGCTCATAAAAATACTTTACTAGTGAAACCATATCCAATACTACAAAGGAAAATGTTTGAGAGAAAGAAAAAGCAAAGGAGTTGACTAGAACAATTGGGAGTACCTTGGACTTGAACTAGAGCCAGTTCATGATCAAATGGGTCCCTAAACAGGGTAATGTATTGGGCCATCTAAAGAAGTCCCTCACCTGCAGGAGCCTCCACATCCATTCCAGTGTCCCATTAGTTGGATATTTCTCCCCTTTTACCATAAACACTGATGAAACCTCTCAGTGTGTATGCTACTTTCTTCTTTACATCTACAATGATTACACATATTTGGATTGAATTTAAAACCATTATTTCAAATTTTATAGCACAAATGCTGATAGCCATTTGCTAAACAAGACAATACAGTCTCAGAATGAAAATAGACTTGGCATGAACAGCAAACCTCTCTGCCCGTTAAATGGCATTAAAACTCACACTCAAAGAAAATGCATCTGGCCAGTGGTACATTAAATTTATCTTTGGGCTGTTTTCAAACCATAGACCCTTTGCACATATTTTTTAAGACCATGCATACATGCATTTGCTCTTTGATTTACCTTCTTCATTTTATTAAATTATATTTCTTCTATAAAACAGCACCAAATGCTAGAGTATGTTTTAAATATGTAGTTTTTAACATTTTTCCAATAAGCAATAAAACAAAATGTATGAACCAATAATGACAAAACTACCCATTTCAGAACATTACAACCATAAAGGCCACTCAGACTTCATTATAATCCACCAATAGCAGTCAATATGTACAATCTCTGCAAAAGTAAAAGACAACTGAATAATTATACATTAGAGATATGTAGGTAATGAAGAGATTACTGCTGGCAAACAACTTTACATTTCAGTGTTTCATCTACAAATTCAGTGCCTACTGTCCTTGAGGAATTAATTGCTTATGTTACATTAAAAATAAACAAATGGTAAGCTAGTCATATTGCAATAGGGAATAGCTAGCAAACCAACAACAGGTTCTGTTATTAACATCTCATCCAAAGGAGGACATACTCAGGAGTGCAGCACCCCCATCCCCTCTTAAAGTACATTGCAGTATTAATCTATCCACATGGTGTATGAGTAGAACCCCACTGCCCTCTACGCCAAAGACAAGTATAATACCTATTATGCTACTAACACTCCTTCTTGTTAACAAAGAATCCAAGCCCAAGCAACTGTAAAGTCCATGTGTGCAGAAAAGAAAGAAGTAGCAACAATATGCATGCGTCAATACATGCTGCTTCTCAGGAATGTAGAAGTGTGTGCATTGATGCCCTCACAGATGAAGAGTATGTAGTGCTCTTAATGAAGAATGTTGTTAAAAAGCAGATGTAATGTGTTTAATTTAAAAATTAAAGGTTGTGGCATCAGCTCTGGCCAGCACCCCAAAAGCCAACAGGACCTAGGTCAGCTACCCAGGTCACCTAGTGCTGGAACCAGCTCTGACTTCAATTGGTGTCAGGGGATGGGAGATGGAGGTGAACAGGAAGAAAACTAGCAACACTGAAGTTAGTGAATAAATATGAGGTTACAAAGCATCAAATGCATTTGTGAAGTATAGTTTTACAAGAAAACAGGATGAGGAAATTGGGCTTTTGTTGGCTTTGTTAAACTTGTAGAAGGACTGAAAGGCATGTACCCCACTTCATGTCAATAATGTTTGGAAGGACACTAAAAGGCAAAAAGATAACTTTAAGTAAAACAATTTTTGTTCTTAACAATATTTGTATAAAACCTTTCATAATATAAATCACATGTCATATAGTAAAGCATTTTCAGTGAGTGTTGTGCTAAGTCTGTTTTCAAACATACTAAAGTAAACAAACACTTTTTCTTTTTGTTTTAAGAAATGTAGGCATTACAATGTAAAATGAGGTGAAAGTCTAGACAAAAGTTTGTTTAAGTTAATATGTTGTAATCTTGAGTTATTGAAGTGTGGGATAGATTGTTAAAGTGCACTGATTATAATATATATAGAAATTATATGTTTTATCTTACTTTTGCATAGCTGAGTGTATGGATTAATGCCCTTGGCTTAATCTAATAACAAGTTTCTTGTGTAAATATTGGGGTTTTAAAAATAAAATGCTGTGAATGTAATAAAATGTTTTCCTTTAGCAAATAAATGTTCTGTGTGAGTTGAGGTCTAGAGCTGAGGGCAGCTGTTCTTACATTTCCATTGAAATAAGCTGACTACAGGTCCAGGCAATAAATTTGATGAGTTCTGGACATTGCTTCCTGAAATAAACCTAAAATTAAAAGGTACAAATGTGAGCAGCATAAAAAATAAAGTTTGAAATTATTGAAATTGAATAAGAGGTACCGTATTTCTATGTAAATAAGACCTAACCAGAGAATAAGGTCTAGCATGGTTTTCCAGGGTGGTCATGATATAGACCCTACCCCAAAAATAAGCCCCAGTTAAGCTTGTCAACAACACACAACGGACGTGTTGAATTATAAAATAATATTATTGACACCCATTGACTGAGGGTATCATACTCTGCTCACCATTTTTGAACCATTCGGACACCCAACTTCTTCTCTTTGCAGTAAGTCATAAGATTCCTTCCCTGGGAGTCCTACACAATTCTTACTGTAACCATAACCATCACTCACACTTGATGGTTGAGATCCTTGGCCCGAAACACTGTCAGGCGTATTTTGATCGATCAACATACAGACAACGTGCATATAGCACATGATACTGCATGGTTGTGAGTGTGCCTTCACTTTGTAATCAGTGTCATTTTGTGTTGCCACTCCGGTCTCGTAAATCTTCAAATTAACACCCCCCCCCCTGCACCAGACAAGATGAGTGAAAAAAAAAGAGCTATTCCATCGCGTACAAGAAAGGAATTGTGGCAGACTCCCGGGGAAAGAATCTGATGGCTTTCTGCAAAGAGAAGAAGTTAGATCTCTGAATGGTCTGAAAATGGTGTGCAGCATACAATAACCTCAGTCAACAGGCCGACGAGGGAAATGCTAAGAAGTGCAAGTGTGGATCAGGTTGGCAACCATTATTTCCTGAGCTGGAAGACATCATCTGTGAGTGGATTGCTAACAGGAGAGCAAAGGCTTTGGCTGTGCACAGGGCTGATATCCAAGCTTTTGCCCTTGCAATGGCACCACAGTTAGAAATATCCCCAGAAGAATTTAAAGCATCACAACATTGGCTGGATGGCTTCCTTCACCAATATGAACTGTCTCTAATAAGATCAACAACACTGTTCAAGCTGGAAAATACTGAAGTTATTAAATGTGCACTTGCATTCAAGTCCTTTGTTGATGGCATTGACTTTTCTAAATACCAACTCTCCAACATGATTGCTGTGTATGAAACTGCAGTGTTTATGGGCCAAAGATCTCAAACAACAATTGATCAGAGGGGTGCCTCATCAATCTAAATTCCCTCCACTGGTTATGAGAGTGCATGTGTTACTTGTATTTTGGCAATTCGTCTAGATGGAAAGCAAATCCCACCTCTAATCATTAGTAAGGGCAAGAAAAATAAGACTGAACGTGTTTCAGGCATTTACATTCTTGAAACCGAAAAAGTCTGATGCACACAAGCAGCTATAAGGAAGTGGGTTGATGTAATGCTGCCACTTGTTTTGCGAGGTGTCAAAAGAGGTCTGCTAGTCTGGGATTCAGCCAGCACTCATCCCGCTAAAGAAATGAAGAAATTCATTGCACAGAGAAGAATAGCTCAAATAATGATTCCCGCAGGAATGACTGCCTGTCTCCAGACGCTTGATATTGTAATAAACAAGCCATTCAAGGACCATTTGCACATGGAACTCAATGACTACATTGAAAATAGAATGGAGAGAAATCAGCATGGAAACTTTGTGAAGCCTAGCCTGCAATAGGTCGTGACTTGGGTGAAAAAGTCATGGGATAAAATCACTGACAGAAGTGTTGCCAATGCACTATGAGCAGGCTACTTGGACAAGCAGTGCTCATTTAAGAAGAGCTCTATTGCTAGGCATGACAGATTGGGGCCAATGGTTCTACAGGAAATGGAGTCACAAGAAATTCAGGTCGAAATTTGGGGGTTGGACACTTATGACAATGTTCCTGAAGAAGATGACATGACTGTTTTTGCATAACTGTGAAAGCCAAGGTGCAGATATTCTGAAGATGAAATGTTTGGTGCACTGTTTATGTAGAATTCTCACACAACCGTTTTAATGCATTAGAACTGTGGTCCAATAACAGAAAAGTATGAAATAAATGTTGATTTGTGTTAATTAATAAATGCTGATTTTTGTACATGAATAAATGAATAAAGGTAGATTGTTGGACAGTGTGGGTAAATAAGGCATCCCCTGATAATAAGCCCTAATGCATATTTTGGCGGTGGAAAGAGTATAAGACCTGGTCTTATTTTCGGGGAAATATGGTAGCAACTATTCTGGTACCTAAAACCTTCAATGCATTTACCAGAATATTGTATAATTTAGTGCACTTTTTATTAAGACTAAAAGTTAATGCTTTCTAAAAGCATGGAAACTGTTTTCTAAAAGCCTGGAAGGAGAATAAAGGTAAGACAAAGACAGATTGCAGTTAGTGTAAGTAAGAACACTGACTGTAACATGCACCTTAGCATGGATAACCTTGATTATAGGCTATGTAATGCCTGTGGGTACAGTTGTTGATTTGGGACAAGTGTTTTTAATACAAGTGTTAAACCTCATTATTTGCAGATGTGCATATTTTTGTGTGATTGTTTTAAGTTAATAGGTTATGGATCTTTTTTTGTTGTTGTTGTCTATTGTTTTCATTAAACAAATGTCTTGTAAAATGTTTCATATGTTGACATGCAGATGGCAAGAAACAACTATATAAAGGATTAACGTGCCAAACATTAGTGGATGCATGTAACATAGAAGCTAGAAACAGACAATTAAAAAGATGCTATATATAACAGGTTGGAATAATAACTTCTTATCATAATGGCTATAATATCCACATTATTTTGGAACATGAATGACCTCAGAGGCAAAGACAAAAAGGTAAGAGTATTGAATTATTTTAAGAAATGCAAAGTGCAAATAGCAATGTTTCAGGAGACACATTTGGAAAAAAGGTAAGCATGTAAATTTAAGAAATAAAAGATTTCAGGATAGATATTCAACAGACAAAGGAAAATGTAATACTGACACTAATTGCTAGAGGAGTTCCAATAGTGATAGAAGAGATAAAAAGATAATAATAGATTTGTGGTAGTAAGGGGCTATTGGTAAGGAAGGAGGATTGTGCTGACATGTATTTATATTCCACTTAAAACTGTTACTGTGAAGGTTAAGAACATTTTGAGATAAATAATTAGCTTTCAGCAGGGAATATTGTTTATAGATGGGGACTGGAACTTGATTTGCAACAGTGAGCTGTATCTGGGGGACCTAGATTGGAAAATAAAATAAAACAGGGTAGATTTCTGAAGAAATCTGTGAAAATGTTTGCTATGGAAAATGCTAACTCAGTAGATGGAAGTCAAAGAGAATTTAGTAATTATTCTCCAAGGTAAAATAACTGGGGTAGACTAGGCAAAAATATTTGACAGGAACATGTGCATTTAATTGAAAGCTTCAACAAACATTCAATAACTATTTCAGATCATGCACCAATAATAAAAACACAGGGTAATACAGTAACAATGAGACACTGGCCCCACCTGGCTATTAAAAAGAAAGTAATTTAAGAAATGGGTAGTGGAAATTATTCAAGAGTTATTAGGGAGGATGGAATTTTTTTTCAGCAGTTACAGCTAGTGAGTGGGATAAAATAAAAGTGGAGTTTAATAACAGGGTAGAAATAAAAAAAAAGAAAGAGATACAGTTAGCAAGTAACAATAATTATTTAGAGGGACTGATAAAGGTTAAAGTGTTGCAGAATAAGGGGATCTCACAGAACAAGAAGAGGTGCAACTGCAGAGTGGTAAAGAGAAAATAAGGGGGTATCTGGATAATATGCATTAATTTAGAAAGATTACTGTTAAACTGCTCTTTTTTGATAATAACTCCAGACCACAAAAACCTTTAGCACAACAACTTAGGCAATAGAAGGTAGAAAGGGTTGTTGCCAACTTAGGGAGCCTATAACAAGAAAAAAAAGCGATCCTGTAGAGGTATTAGTGAGATTTCAGAAATGTTATGAAAATTTGTATGAAGCAGAGAAATGTGGAAATCAAGAAAGAGCACAAATGGAAATACAGTATTTCTAGAAGACTTAAGTATGCCGAGGTTAGAGGTAAATGACTCTCAACAATTAATAGTTAAGATAGGAGGAGATGAGATAAAAATGGTGATGTATAATCAATCTGCAGGAAAGTCTCTAGGAATAAATAGTATTCATGTGGAAAATCGGAAGCTAGGAGGCAGGAAAGTGATAAAGATCTACAAGGTTTTGTTTAAAGGTATTTTAAAAGAAGGGGAAGCACCAACATCCTGAAAGAAAGCTGTGATGAGTGTAATACCTAAAGAAGGTAAAGTTCCAGCAGACCCAGCTTCATATATGACCATTTCAATTTTAAACCATGATTAAACAGTGTTTATGTCTTTAACAGCTACATGTATGGCAAAGGTATTGCCAACTTGAATGATATGGATCAATGTGGTTTTGTGGAGGGGAGGCAAACGTTTGATAATGTTAATAGAACAATGATGACCAAGGGGGAAGCAGAATGTTAGAAAATACCACTGTTTTTCCTGGTTCTTAATGCAGATAAAGCTTTTGATAGAGTAAGCTGAGATTTTATGAGTGTGGCATTGAAAGCATTTGCATTACCTGGTACAACAATAAAATTAATTAGGATATGTGAGAGATCAGAGGAAAAATTAAAGTGGGATGGTTCCTCTCTAGTAGTTTGTGTAAACAGAAGAACCGGGCAGGTGTGTTCTCTTTCCCCTTTGTTATATGCATCATATTTAGAGTCAATGGCAAAGGAAATAAAGGATTCAGAAAGTCAAGGATAAAATTAATACTGTAATTAGAAAAGTTAGCTTTATTTGCAGACAATATTATTTTGTACCTGATAAAACCAGGAAATTACATCTCAGTGCTGTGATAGATTTTGAGACAGGTTCTTGTTTTTTGGGGATATAAAATTAATGAAGATAAAACAAAGGTTATAGCTTTAAACTATATATCTACACATGCATTGGTTCAGCAAAACCCATATATGTGGGAACATGATAAAATGAAGAACTTAGGAATATGGATTAATAAGGATTTTGTTATAGCAGCTAAAGATATGTTGAAAGAGACTAAGCAAAAGATAATACAAAAGTGGAGTAACTGGAAGCTCTTGTTTATGGATACAGATAGCAAGATGCCAGCAGTGAAAATGCTTTTAGTCCCTTTAGTTTTATTTACAGGAGAAGTTGTGTACAGTAAGAGTTGAAGGATTTTATATGGGAAGGGAAGAGGACAGAGTAAAGTAGAATAAGCTGATCATTCCACTAGAACAGGATAGTTTAGGATTATCGGATTTTAAGGGATATTTTAGAGGTACACAGTTAAGGCTCATACACAACACAAGCAGAAAGCTATAATTCAAAGTGGAAAGGGATAAGGAAGCAGGGAGGAAATTCAAGAAATAAGAAGAGAGTGGGATTTTGGATGCCGATTCTTAAGGAGAATAACAGCAGCCATAAAGAATATTATATTCATAATGTAGCAGAAAGTAATCTAAGAACTAAACCAACAAAGGATATTTTGCCAATAGGGATGACTGCAATTAGGGGTACAGAGAATAGGCAGGAGGGGGCTGGAATTAACTGGAGAAAGCTGGCAAAGGAACCAAGGTAGTGGAAGCAAATAACTATAGAGGGGAATGTGGGAAGAGGCCAAGAAGTCATTTGGACTGCAAGTTACAGACTGCCTTCTCTATCAGGGACTGATATCAGAGTACAGGCAAAGAAAAATGAATAAGGGTATTCTACGTGAAAGACCTATGCTGGTAGAGTTTTTAGTTGACTCCAGTGCAGAAGCTGCTGTGAAAAAAGGGATAATTAGTAGGGCATATCAAATATTGACTATAATTATAGCAGTCAATCAGAAAATATTAGAAAGATTGAAGAGATTTGATATGGACTTCACCAAGAAACAATGGAAGGTTATGCGTTTGGATCCCATATATGCATCAAAGTCTAGAAGATTTAGGATATTTTTTTGTAAGTGTTTAAATAGGTAATTTATACCCCAATCAGACTCCCCAAAAATTTTCCTCAGGTAGTTGCCAAATGTTAGAGGTGTGATGAGGAAGAAAGTGATAACTGGGAGCATATGTTTTGAGATTGTACTGAGTTGTCAGAATTTAAAAAATCCCTAATGAGTATTCTGTCAGAAATGTTGTGTGAGAAAATGGATGTAACTAAGGAAATTATTTTTTGAGCTGGGATAAGGATCTGAATTGCCTAGATATAATAATGTTGTGTTACATTTAATTCTAGTGGCTGCCAGAAAAGCATTACTAGAAAATGGAAATCAAAGTATAAACCAACTGTATTTGAAGTACCAAATATTGTAACAAAGATAAGAGAACTAGAAGTGGGATCTTAAGAACAGAGTAGGAGCAAATAACATAGAAAAAATGGAAATTGTAACATACAGAATCATGTTTTAGAGGAGGAGAGAGGTTTAAGGGAAAGCAGGAATCAAACAATTCACATAATTATGGATTGATGATAGTTATACAAAAGAATATATGTGATGTATAATGTTTATAATTGGGAACATGTTTTCTTTTGCCTATGTCTTAAGTGATAATTCAATAAAGGTGTTAAAAAAAGAATATTTTGCCTTCTAGTGTTTTTTTATTTTAGATAAATATGCATTTGCCTAAAACAACATCAAAGCAGTACTGTACATTGTACAGAAAGAAAGAGAGTTGCATGCATATTTACAAATAAAACAAATTTATAGAAAAAAACTGAACATATGGCTTCCATATAAATTTTAAAACAACTGCTGTGGTAAAAGACATGATGTAAAACCAATGTAAATATATGCAGAAGACAACTTTGCAAAGTAATGGAACCTTTCAAGAGTAATACAAAAACAAACGCAGCAGACAATAAAGGACAGGTATCCCACTGTTCAAAGGTTGTCTTCCTCATAGATATAGTTATATAATGAATATTTTAAATAGCTATATTGTGTACACCATAACTTGAGCATGGTGCTTGGGCAGTGATCTTGACTTATAAAACTATTCTCAAACAGATCCCAGATAATCCTGTGTGGTGGACACTTGCCTTGTTTCCTACAAAACAGCTGTGCCAAAGCCTCTACTACATGAAAATTAGTTTTCATCCTTTATTATTTAGGGAAACTATGACATGAGAATGCTTCTAAGATATATTTGGTAGAAACATGCCAAACATAAGATTAGAACAGGCAACAATCCTTGTAGAGTATGTATTAATAGGTCATTCTAAGATATTGTTATACTTATCATAAAATAGTGTAGTACAGTTAGCCAGTTATTTGCAAAAAGTTTGATTAGCTAAAGGCAATCATAACTTCCATTTCCCTTTCATAAATGAAAGAAAGTATTGGTCAGTTTCTCTTTATGGCTTTATGTTTTCCATGTAATATGTTGAATTGGCTGTGCAAGTCTACAGTGTAGAAAGTACAGTTGTGTACGTAAACTTGCCACAACAGTAGATGTTCAAATAGATCATTACAATAGTAGCCTTAAGCAATATGGGATGTTGTGCTAAGGACTGAACCAGCCAGATAGCTTCCAAAGCTTTAGAATTCATTCCACTCACCCTAGCCAGTGGTATACATGAGGTATGTACAGTAAAACCAGAGGTTAGGGCATCAAACCTTCAGAAATTTCTTGCCTCAGAAGATGGGGAGGCTATAAAAAATAGCACAAATGGTGAAATGGATGAAGGGCTTGACTATTTCAGCAATGACCCAGTGGATGAACTACTGTTATGGTAAGTTTACTTATACAGCTGTACTATGTTCAGCATTAGATCATTGTTGCGGTAGCCTTCAGCAATATGGGATGAATACCAGAGCTTACTGAATAAGGGAGGAAGGTAGATTAATGTCCAAAATCCTGTGGAGAATAGTCCTAGCAAAGCTCGCTCTTGACCTATTGAAGGAATCTAGTTTACAGTGTTTGGTAAGTTGTACACAGTTGACCATGTTGCTGCCTCCACTATATTTCTAGAATCCACCACTTTCCAAAAAGCCACAGAAGTAGCCTAGCCCTGGTAGAGTGGGCCCTGACTTTTCCTGAAAGTGTCTTGATTTGGTAAGAATAAGAAAAAGCAATATCATTGGACAATGGTTCAGAAATAGTCTGTTTAGACACAGTTTATCCCATTTTCTTATGTTCATAGGAGACAATAAATGTATTATAAATCTTGAAGGTATTGGCTCTGTCAGTGTATTATATGAGTTGCCTCTGGACATCCAGAGTACATAGAACTTCTCTCTTTTTGCATTTTTTGGCTCTGAAAAAAAAAAAACAGGGAGATAAATATCTTGGTGTAGTGTAAAGGCAGAAATGATCTTCGGCATAAAGGAAGGATTTGTTCTGAAAGTTGCCCTGCCTTTGTGAAAGGAAATGAGATTGGGTGATCCACATTACAGTGTGCAATTCATATGTTATTCTTCTTGCAAAAGTGAAAATTATTAGTAATACTGTTTTCCAAGATAAGAACTTGAAATCATCCTCTTGAGCAGGTTTCGAAGGAAATAGTATTTTTAATACAAAATTAAGATCCCAAGAAGAAGCCAGTTGTCTTCTAGGTAGATAGATATGTAATACACATTTCAAAAACTGTTTAACAGGAGGTAGAGAAGAAAAAAGGGACCTAAGGGCAGAAAAGCAGATATAGCCAAAAGATTTATCTTAACAGAAGAGTAAGAGAAGGAAAAGAATAATAACTCATAGAAATACCAAAGAATCATAGGAGGCACAGCCTTAAAGAGATCTTGGTTCATGGATCTTTTCCATTTACTCATATATGATTTTGAAGTAGTAAGTTTCTTTGCTTCCTTTAATACCTTCCACAAATCCTCAGAAAAAGGTGCCTAAAATGTATTAGAATTCTGTCATTAAGGCATTGATTTAAAGAAGTTAAATGTTGGAGTGTATCAAACTCACCTTGTCCTGTATGAGTAGGTCCATTCTGTGAAGAAACTTGTGATAACTGCCCTTGGCCATTTAAGTTTGAGAACCACCGTTGCCTGAGCCAAAAGGGGTTCACTACAATTATCTTTGGAGAATCCTTCTGAATATTTAGAAGAACTCTGTTTATAAAAGGAAAGGAAGGAAAATCATATAGGAACATTCCCGTCCATGAAAATTAAAATGCACTTATCTTCCATGCCTGCTTACAAGGAGTCTAGGATAAGAATTTCTTTCTGCTCCGACTGGTGGCAAACAAAGTTTCTAGAGGAGTTACCCACAGATGGATCAATTCCTGTAAGATCACCATGTGAAACATGCATTCATGAGGGTCTGCTGTGATCTACTCAGATTATCGGCAACAGTTTTTTTACTCTGATGAAATGTGTGTAGCATAAAGGGACAAAGCAAACTGTGCTACTAGATCCCAGGCCATATCTCTCATCTATCCCTGATTTTGCACACTGCCTCTGATGTTGTTTCATATTTTTGTCCTGTCCCTATAACATGTTTGAATTTCTAGTAAATCACTGGGGTACAGTCAGTTAACATTGCTAGTCATTAGGGTTTTGTGCTTCTTATTTGTCGATGTATATTGTTACAAAACCTGATATTCTATTAACATTCAGGAGGAGAGGCTGGACTCTGCCCTTCTGAGCAGGGAATTTCTGGTTAGAGGGTTATAGTGCCTGCATATTCTAACTGTTTCTTACTGAAATTGGTACACCTTGTTAGCTGTAGCATAGACTAGATCTAGGCCTGCTGAATCTGGCTTTATTTGTATGCTTGTTGTTTGTTTATTTCCCTGAAATGCTAATTCCACCTAAAACGCGGCCTTTTAGCACTTCTGTGGATCCCTAGTGATATCTGCATTGCTTACTGTACTTATTTCCTAGTTTCACTTGAAAGAAAGTTACTGTTTGTCATTTTTGCATTTAAGTTACCTGTAACACACTGCATTTAAGTTACCTGGCACTTGCTCACTAAAGCAATTATATAAGTCAGCTCTAAAAAATTAAAAGCACTACACCCTCACAAACTCCCCTTGAGTACCATTGGCCCTTTGTTTCAATTATAAAGGAATTCCCAGTACTATTCTAGCATGTCCAAAGGTCAGTTGTCAATCTCCTCTCTGGTCCAGCTGGTGAATCTGGGAATCTTGAGGCAATGTTACAACTGCCTCATGTACACAGACAACCCTCTCCTCCTCCCAACAAATTCCAACACATGTGAGAGATGCAACCATATAGCCAAGCTGAAGGCTAAGCTCTCTCAACTCAGTACTGGCGTAACCAGTCAGGAGGAGAAGGAAACCACACTCACTACAATTCCAGTCTCACATAGATCTACCAGGACAACAAACCAAACACATAAACACACAAAAACATACTCGGAGGCTCTAAATAAAAATCTGCCTAAGCAGCAGAGACCTCCAAAGCAGACAACCAAGCAACCGCTACCCCAAAACAAAACACGTGCAACACATAGCTCACAAAGCTGGTGTGCCGAACAGTCACAGCCCTTAAGGCTAAACAACACACCTGATACACTTGCAATAGGTGACTCTATCGTCAGGCACACTGACGTCCCGCTCACCAGGCTGAACAAGGAGAAGGTCACGGTGAGCTGCCTGTCGGGCGCTAGGATCCGCCACATAACACAAACACTCAGGTCACTCCAAGGCAAGTACAAATATGACTCAGTCATTGTCCATGCTGGTGTGAATGACCTGAGACATACCTCCCTGGACTACATGAAAAGAGACATAGAGGAGCTCTCTGAGCATGTAGCCCAGGCCAGTATGACCCTGACCTTGAGTAGCATCTTACCCTCACCAAGAATGATGCCACAATATGAAGACAAGATGATCAAATTCAACAATTGGCTTAAGTGTTGCTGTCATTCAAAGGGGATCCAATGCCTGTCAGCCTGGGATGACATGCTCGACAAGCCACGATGCTTCGCTAGGGACGGCTTGCACCTGTCACCCCTGGGCTTTCGGATATTGGCAAAGGCTCTTGCTACCCCCATAATGCCTTTTTTAGGCAAGGCTCAAAAGACAAACCCACCTCCATAGGTATCACAAGGGATAAGAAACTAAGAGTAATGCTACTCAATGCCAGAAGTCTAAACCTCAAGATGCACTTTTCGAAACTCTCCTTAGCATGGAGAACATCGATATCTGTGCAGTAACAGAAACCTGGTTCAAGGCTCCTGAGAGCACCCCAGCACTACCAGGTTATACCTCATACCATGCTTTTCGGCCCCAAAACTTGGACGAACCACAAAAGGAGGGGAGTATCAATATTCGTCAAAGATACCCACACCTCCAGGTTGGTGGCACAGCACGAAGCATCAGAGACTATCCATGTGCAACTAACTGGGGTAAAACTGCCTTCCAGTTTATAGCCTGCTACAGACCACCCTCCCAAACACAGGAACCCCACTTGGCCTTCCTGAGAATACTGGAAAATATGAAGGTCTCTCCAAACACCATTATATTGGGCGACTTCAACTACCCAAACATAGACTGGGAGCATTACTCTAGCTCCAACACCCTAGCCCAAAGGTTCCTAGAATTTATAAACTCAAATGCTATGGAACAACTTGTTACCACTCCCACAAGAGGGAAAACATACTGGACCTGATCATCACCAACATGGGGACACTATGCTCCAGACCAGAAGTGTATCCCTCACTGGTAAGATCAGACCATAAACTAATCTCACTGGATATTCACATCTCGACCCCACCCCTGCCCAGAAAACCACAGTGAAAAACTTCTCTAAAGCAAATTTCACACGCCTCAAAACCGAGGAAATCCTTCAAAGCCCCGGCCTGTGGAAAATACGCCCAGACCGCAGAATCCTTTATAAATGCATTCTATGAACACCTTCAGGAATGCATGGATCATGCAATCCCAAATAAAACCAAGACCCAATCCTCCAAAGGCAGACATCCTGTCTGGTGGACCCCAGCCATAAACAAACTATACAATAGAAGGAGGAGGAAGCTACTACATGATAGAGCAAAATCCCAAAAAGGGAAGGCATCTCTGATCAGTATTATCAAAAAACTACGGGCACTCATAAAATCATCTAAGGCCAGCTTCGAGAGAAAAATTGCACAGGACACTAAGGATAATCACAAGGCTTTCTTTAGTTATGTTAGGAACCTGGGTGGGAATTCCCAGATATGCTCAGAATTAGTCCAAAATGACAAAAAATACACCGAGCCCACAGACATTGCCAACATCCTAGCTGACAGGTTCAGTGCAAACTTCTCCCCCCCTCCCCACCAAAAGGGCAAATATCTATCGCAACAGAGTGCTGCCCCCCTGACATCTCAGATGCTCAGGTAAGAGCCGCCCTCTCCAAAGCAAAAAACACAACATCAATGGGACCAGATGGTGTCCCGGGCTGCGTCCTACATGAACTCCAAGAAGAGCTAAACCCAAACATAAAACTACTGTTCAATCTTAGCCTTACTACAGGATATGTACCCAAAGAGTGGTGTACAGCAACAGTGGTCCCTCTCCACAAAGGTGGTGCCTCAATGGATCCTGGAAACTATCGCCCCATAAGCCTGACTAGCTTGGTCTGCAAAGCTATGGAAAGGATCATCATGGACCTCATAAATAAAGATATTGGGGACCTACAGACACTGGATCCTACCCAGTTTGGCTTTGTTAAGGGCAGATCCTGCCTCTTAAACCTGGTCGATTTCTTTGAAACAGTCACCAAGGCCATTGACGAGGGGAAGGTGGTCCACACAGCCTACCTGGACCTCGCAAAAGCCTTCGATACAATACCCCACTCGGGCATTATAGATAAGCTCACCAGCTTAAATATAAACCCCTATGTCACTAGATGGGTTGCAAACTGGCTCAAGGACAGAACCCACATGGTTAGAATTGCTGGAGCCATGTCAGACTCCAAACCAGTTACAAGTGGCATCCCACAAGGCTCAGTCCTGGGACCTCTCTTGTTCGGTATATATTTCTCGGCGGTACAGGCTAACACGGAAGGACTGTGGCTGACCAAGTTCGCAGATGACTGCAAACTGGGCGCCATAATCAACTCTCCAGCCGACACAAGCATCCTCCAAAAGGGCCTCATAGAAACAGACAACTGCTGCCAGAGCCATGGCCTCAAGCTAAACGCCAAAAAGTGTATAGTCATCCCCTTTGGCAAAAACAAAGTGCCCACAAATTACCACATAGGTGGTAATCCATTAAGTACAGAAGAAGTCATTAGGGACCTGGGGACCCAAGTTGATAGCAATCTCTCATTTGACAACCACGTGGCCAAAGTGGTTAGAAAAACATTTTATATAGCCCACCTAATCATGAAGGGATTCACATCTAGATCAGGGAGGTCATCGTACCTCTTTACTCATCCCTCATCAGGCCCATAATTGAGTACAATGCCCCTTTTGGGATGTACCTTACCAGACACCTGCAGCAACTGGAAAGACCCCAAAAGTACCTCACCAAGAGGATCAAAGGGCTCAAACACATGCCATATGCTGCCCGGTTAAAGAAACTCCAGCTCTACTCAGTGGCATACCGCCTGCTCAGAGGCGATCTGTGCCTGACGTATAAAGCCATGTCCAACCCAGAATTAATGGACATGCTGCACCTCAGAAAATCCAAATCCCATCGAGCTACACGCTCGAGAGACTTGAACTTCAGCACTGAAATAAATAGGACATGCTGGAGGGACAGATTCATAACCCAGAGGCTCCCTTCACTCTGGAATAAAATCCCAGTCCAGGTTAGGCAGAGTCCCACATTGACTCTCTTCAAGAGGAATCTTGACGAGTGGATGGGAGATCGTAGGTTTACCCCGGCTATCACTTCTGTGTCACTGTTAAGACAGAGGCACAGTATACTAACCTCAAAAAAAGGCATAGCAAAATTAATTTAAAATGGGTGGTGAAAGCCAAACACACTCTGGCTAGGCTTATAAATGCCCTAGGGCAGATAGCCTAGTATGAACCTATGAACCTATAAGAATAATGTTTAAAATTGTGGTTTTATCCAGAATAACTGAGCAAAGAATTTGAGAGGTATGCCCCAGGCAAAAATAGCTAATCTGCAAAGGGGTAAGACCTGGTTCCCTTTGTTTGTTTATGTATTATAAAAAAAACACTCTGAAGCCAAAAAATCCTACGACCTCTGTAGAATTTACCAAGTTTGTTAAAAGTCACAAAATCGATTCTCAGCTAGAGCGTCTTCTGTGTGGAGACATGCGTGAATGGACATACCTTCGTTGGAGGTTGTGCATCAGGCCTGGCAAGTTGGTACGTAAAAATCAACTGCCAATCATTAGCGGACCGGAGTTCTGCTGTGGCGACCCCTAACCGGGAAAAGCCGAAAGACACAAACAATTAAAAGTCACAAAATCACAAAACACACAGCCACAAAGAACTCCAAAAGTTCAAGCGCTTTCGTCATAAGACTTCATCAGAACAATGAAAGCTTATGCAATTACCCCTTTTATACTAACAAGCTTCTTTAATTAGACAAACAGCCCTTAAAGTTGAAGTAACAGAATATTTTCAATCAAACTGAAAAAACAGTTGTCCTATGTTTGATCATATTAAATTGTATTAAAAACTACATAAAACATTCATACAAGATGTGTTATATGTCCTTAATAAAACTTTGAACAAGACATAGAAAAAACATATATATTTATATCTTAAAAAATATATGTGTGTGTATGTATATATATATATATATATATATATATATATATATATATATATATATCTACATGTGTATGTTAAAAAAATGAACCCGATACCTTAATTCAGGCTTAATACTGATGTGATCATTAATTCCTGGGGCAACAGTGGCATTTAACCTAAATTGCCATCTTGCTTCAACTCTAAGAAATTGGTAGGCCGAATCACCTCCCCTTATATTCTTACCAACAACCTCCAGAATACCAAACAGAAAGGAGTGATCCGGGTTCATGGAGAGATGTTTAAAAAGGGCATTATTTTCGTCTTTCCGTGAAATACTGTACAAATGTTCATAAATTCTCCTATTCAGTTTTCTTTCAGTTTTCCCTACATAAAAATACCTACATTCTTGACAAACAGCAAGATACACTAAACCCTTTGTGGTGCAAGAACCTGCCCCAAAGTTGACAAATGTTTTGTAGGGTCCCAATTCAACCGATGGGGTACTTATTATAAACTTACAGTATTCACAGGCCCCACACTTAATAGTCCCTTTTAAATTTCCTTTTTTAACTGGGACTTGGTTTTCCAAAAGGCTTTTTAAGTTTCTGTTGACCCTATAAGTGAAAAATGGTTCATCCCCTATTACATTCAATAATTCTGGGTTCCCTTTGAACATGGTCCAGTTGTTTTTAATAATACTTTTAACCCCAGATGAGTTTTCCCCATATGTTAACACCATCATGTGTGTGTAGTCTCTACCTTGGCATTAGGCTTGATCAAAAGAAACCTCAGTAGCACCAAGTAATGGCTTAAATCTAAGACCCCATTCACTTATCACTTGGTCCCTAATGTTATTAACAAAATCCAGTGGGTAGCCCCTAGCCCTAAACAGACTAACCAAATGCTCCGTTTCTAACTTAACGAGTTCAAAATTTGAACACATTCTAACCACCCGGACCATTTGTCCTTTCACAATGTTCCTCTTCACGAAAATTGGGTGGCTACTCTTAAATTCTAAATAATCATTAGAAAAAGTTGGCTTTCTATACACACATGATTCAAAACAGTTAGATCCCACATCCTTAGTTATTTTGACATCCAAATAATTAATACAGGACTCCCCATTGTTACCAGTGAATTTAAAGTAATCACTTATCCCATTAAGGAAATCCAAAAATTGTTCGTGAGTTTCACCTCCTTTCCATAAAATGAAAAGTTCATCCAGGAACCTAAGATACAACAACCAATGTTCTTTATAAGAGGAATTAAAGACAAAGGTGGTTTCCCACCTATACATGACAAGGATGACAAAAGGGGGGGCACAACTATTGCCCATTGCCACCCCCTTCACCTGTCGAAAAAATTCCCCACCAAAACAAAAGAAATTGTATTTTAAAATTACCTCCATAAGTTCCAAGATGAAATTAACCATGGTGTTGCTCAAATTGTTTTTTTCTACCAAAACCTCTTTGAAAAACTCAAGTCCCTTATCATGGGGAATAGAAGTAAATAAATTGACCACGTCAATTGTGGAAAAACAAACATCCTTATTATAATATTCCCTTCTAATCTTCCACAAAAAATCCCAAGAATCAACCAAAATTAGAAGTTATGCACATACCATAACGTTCCATGTTAGTTGTCTTCTCTCACCTTCTTTCTTGCTGGATGGGTTCGGAGCCAATCCTCGGCTCCGACTCGGCACTTGCTAAGCTCGAGAACTCATTTTACCAGCTCGAGGCAACCCTATATCCCATGATGCAAGGCGTGACTACCTCAGATCTCGTTTGGTAGCTAGAAGAAAACCCTGCCAAAAAACACTTCTTCCCAAGGAAGAAGATACTAAATGTAGGAGAAACTAGGCCGGTGGCCACTAACAATAATGACTCTTCCTACTGTGAAGTCTTGGAAAGAGTGACAACACCCTCAACAAAAGGAAGGTACAACCTCAAGATCAGTCCAGGCCAGGGGGAAGGAGGGAGGGACGCAAGAAAGAAGGCGAGAGAAGACAACTAACATGGAACGTTATGGTATATACATAACTTCTAAATGTTAAGTTGTCAAACTCGCCTTCATTCTTGCTGGATGGGACCGCGTCCCTAGCACCTCTATCCTGGGTGGCTCAATGGAACAGACTCTTGAGAACTGTGGAACCAAACCTAGCCCTGTCCCTGGAGGCCAAGTCCAATTTGTAATGAGAGACAAAGGTGTGAGGAGTGGCCCAAGTGGCTGCTACACAAATGGTGTCAATAGGTAGCCTATCCTGAAAGGATGTGGATGTGGATAGGCTCCTGGTAGAATGTGCTTTTAGTTTTGAGGACAGTTGCTTGTCTCTAAGATGATAAACATAAGAAATGATAGAAGACAGCCATCTGGATAAGGTCACTTTAGGGACTGGGAGACCTTTTCTATTCTCTGCATAAGAAAGGAATAGTTGATCAGATTTTCTGAATTGTTTAGTTCTGTCCAAATAATATCTGAGTTGACGATGGACATCTAAGCAATGAAGTTTTTGTTCAGCTTTGTCTGCTGAATAATTAGGGAAAAAAACTGGCAAATCAATAGATTGGTTAAGATTCGTCTGGGAAGCAACTTTGGGCAAAAAAGATGGATTAGGTCTTAAAGATACCCTATCTTTGTGAAAAACCAAGTAAGGGGAACGGACACAAAGGGCCTGAAGTTCAGAAACCCTTCTAGCTGAAGTAACAGCCACCAAGAAAATTGTTTTCCAGGAAAGAAACTTTAAGGAGCATGTAGCAGCCAGTTCGAAGGGGGGTAGAATCAAGGATGCCAGCATTAAGTTCAAATCCCACTGCGGAGGGGGATCTCTGATTGGAGGCTTCAGGAGAAATATACCTCTGAGAAAGGCTTTGCAAAGTTTGTGGGGCATTATGTTTTGATCTGCTAAACCAACATGAAAATTGGCGATTGCTGCCAATTGGACTTTAACTGTAGAAGCAGAAGACCCTGATTGAAAAATCTCTGCTAAGAAGTCCAGAACTGAATGCACTGGAGTAGTAAAGGGATCTAAGTGTTTAGACTTTGCCCAGAAAGAAAAGTGTCTCCACTTACTAGCATAAATCTTTCTGGTGGAGGACTTTAGAGAAGCTACTATGATATTCCTAACGGGGTTAGAGATCATAGGAAGCCTGGCTAAGGAAGGAAGTGGAGCAACCAAGCAGTGAGGTTGAGAGAACGAATGGCCCGGTGTGGTTGACCCGACTGGTGGGTCAGAAGGTCTGGAACTGGGTCCAGATACCAAGGCTGTGCCAGGAGATGACGATGCAGGGACGGAAACCAAATTTGTCAAGGCCAGTAAGGGGCAATGAGGATCAACTTGGCTCTCAATACGGTAGCTTTCTGAATAACTTGTGGAATCAGTGGAAATGGAGGAAAGGCATACAGAAGTCCCCGGGGCCAATCCTGGGTTAGAGAGTCTCTCGGGGAATGGCCTGGTAGAGGAAAAAGGGTGAAGAAGTCCGGGCATTTGCTGTTTTGGGGTGTAGCAAAAAGGTTGCAGGAAGGGAAGCCCCACTTCTGAAATATCTCATCCACTACCGATTCCTTGAGAGACCACTCGTGTGGCATGAGAATAGCTCTGCTCAGTCTGTCCGCTAAGAGGTTGGATCTCCCGGGGATATGCGTTGCTATCAGAAACCGATGAGATGAGATCGCCCATTGCCAAAGTCTGAGAGCTTCTCGACACAGTGGGTAGGACCTGGTCCCGCCCTGCTTGTTGATATACCAGACTACAGGCATGTTGTCCGTCTGAACTGCAATAGTCCCTAAGGGAAGAAAGTCGCTGAGGGCTTGCAATGTTAAAAGCACTGCTCTCATCTCTAGGACATTTATGTGCAGATGGTATTCTATGGGTTGCCAAGTCCCATGGACCATCCTGCCCTGATAATGCCCCCCCACCCGATCAGAGAGGCATCCAAAGTGACTGTGGCAACCGGAACTGGGGGCACAAATGGTCGGCCCTGATGGAGCAGGGGAGAAGACATCCACCAGATTAGATGACTCTTGCACGACTGCGTGACAAAAATCTCGTGACTCATGGGGAGCTGCTGGAATGACCACTGAGTGAACAACATCCACTACAGAAGACGCATGTGGAAGCGGGCTAATGGCAGTAGAACAATGGCCACAGCCATAAGACCCAGAACCTTCAGGACAAATTTGGCTCTGATCTTCTTGCTGAGTAATATGATCCGAACATACTTTTGAATGTCCAGAATTCTTTGCTTTGTGAGTCTGGCTAACATACTGACAGTGTTTAATTCTGCGCCTATAAAGGTAATAGATTGGCAAGGCGAAAGAGAAGATTTTTCGAAGTTTATTGAAATCCCCAATTGTTTGCAGGTTTGCAGAGTGTAGTCTCTGGCCTTGAGAAGTTGATGCCTGGTGGTGGCAGAGAGGAGCCAGTCGTCTAGATACGGAAACACCTGGAATCCTTGATGTCTCAGATGAGCCGTAACCACTGCCATACATTTGGTAAACACTCTGGGGGCTGTAGTGAGGCCAAAGGGCAGGGCTCTGAACTGAAAATGACTGGACCCCAGCTGAAAGCGGAGAAACCTTCTGGAGTGCCTGTGAATCTTTATATGATAGTACGCATCCTGAAGGTCTATTGAGCACATCCAGTTGTCCTTGCCCAAGAAGGGTAGAATGGACTGAAGTGTGACCATCCGGAACCTTGCCTTCTTGACAAACTTGTTTAGTTTGCTGAGGTCTAAAATTGGTCTCCAATCTCCCGTCCTTTTGGGGACCAAAAAGAATCTTGAGTAGATGCCGGATCCTACTTGGTCTGCTGGCACTATTTGGACGGCTCTTTTTGCTAGGAGCTTTGATACCTCCTGCTTTGCCAATTCCCTTAGACCGGGTGAGACGTCTGGAAGGGATTGATGAGGAACGGGATACCTCTCGAAAGGGATATTGTAGCCCTCAGATATGATCGACTGTACCCATTTGTCTTGAGAGAGGGAACGCCAGGCTACTGGGTACAGCGACAATCTTCCCCCGACTACCTCCAAGGGTAGACAGTCGGGCAATACCTCAGGGATGCTGGAAGGGTTTATCAGGGAGAGGCTCCCTGCTACCCTGATTCTGCGGACCCCCTCTGCCCCTAGGGCGGCGCCTATTATTATTACCCCCTCTGCCTCTGGGGGTAAACTGACCACGTGTGTCCGGCGTGACTCCTTGAGATTTACGGAACCACATTTTCCCTCCCTTCTGACCCTTTGGATAGGGTCTTAAAGGGGTGGAGAAATGGACTCCTACGGCAGAAAGGGTCTTGCCGTCTTGTTCACATCTGGTCAATATATCCTTCACCTGAGGTCCGAACAAAGCCGAACCGTCAAAGGGGGTATTGGTGAAGGACGCCTTAAAAGGGTCTGCAAAATTACAAAGCCGCATCCAGGCCTGATGCCTAAGTGCCACTCCTGTGCCTGCGGCCCTACTCGCTCCATCGGCTACATAAGAAATGAGCTGCATGGAGGAGTTAGTCAAAGAATTGAGGATTCCTAGCTGTGAGGCAATTTTTTCCTGAGCCCCAGTCGCTGATGGATCCTGAACCACTTCACCTAGTTCCTTAAGAATGTCTCTCTGAAGTCTGGTAAAGTGACAAAGGTAGTTCAGCGAACGCATAGTAAAGGTTGCTGAAGAAAACATCCGCTTGCCGTACCTATCCATGGTCCTAGAATCCTTGTTAGGAGGATGGATAGGCACAGAAGGATCAGCAAGTTCCTTCTTGGTGGCCGCCGCCACCACCACCATAGCATCAACAGGGATGCCCTTAGAAAGAAACTGTTTGTCTGAAGGGGCTGTGAGGAATTTGGATGGCCTCCTAGGAACTGGTTCCACAGAATCCGGGGCTGCCCACGCCTTCCGAGCCACTACTTGCATGAGTGGGTTGAAAGGCGGAGACACCCAGGAGTTGGAGGGTCGAGATCCAAAAGCCTCCAGGTATACCGACTCATCCTCAGAGGGGTTAATGGAAGGCCAGTTCCCCCTCTGCTTAAGGAGCTCCAGGATGTCTGAAAAGGAGACATCCTCAGAGGGGGACCGTGGGGAACCCTCCGACTCATCTAAGTCGGTATCTGATGTAGTAGACTCAGGGGAGTCTGTGTGCTTCCTCTTACACGTCCTCTTATGCGGGGGTTCTGCTGCAGGATCAGGAGAAACCTCGGAAGAGGAAGTTCTTCCCAATGGGGAAACCTGGGGTGATGGATCTCTGGGTCCGGGAGCAAGAGACTGGCAAGAGACATCAACAGGCACCAAAGATGGGGGAGCTAAAGGAATAGACCGTTGACCTAGCTCAGGGGCTAGGACACTCCTCATCACCTCGAAGGCTCCTCTCCCAGGGAGGCCAGAAGAATCCCGCTCCAAAGAAACAGGAATCCCCGGCCCCACCGAGAAAGAAGGCTCCGAAGCCGATGTCGGTGCCGAGCTCACCAATGCCGAAGCTCCAAGAGGGAGAGCAGGGTCGGACAAGGGTCCGATGCCACTCGCCCCCTCGGAGCCGACAAGGGAAACCCGACGACCGGATCCCTCCAAAGAAGGTCTCATGGAGGAGATCGGAGCCGAAGACGTCGGAGCCGAAAGGGGAAGTATCGGCTCCGGCGCACCCACGGTCACCGTTCCGAGAAGCTCCGCCTCTGAACTCTGAAGGAGAGTCGGAGGAGGAAGTTCAGGGGGATGAGTAATAGCAGACGTCTGTTGAGACGGGCTATGGAGCATTTGGGCTAGTGCCTGTGACTTCAACAGTCTGCTTACCACCCTCTCTAAATCGTGGTCTGACAGCCTGGAAGATCTTGAAGATCTGCTCCGATGGCTCTGCTCCGACAAAAGAGGAGATCCCGGAGCCGAACTGATCAACTCCAAGGAAGGAGACCGAGATCTCTTCCTGGATGGAGCCATCGGAGCCGACGACCCTTCGGCTCCAATACTGGATAAAGACACGTCAGCTCCAGCCGGTATTTGTGTATCGGAGCCAGATGGAGCCGATACCACAACCTCCAAAGTAGAAAGATCGGCTCCGGCCGGAGCCGATCTCGACTCCGAAGGAGTCGGAGCCACAGCCGAAGGCTTGACAACTACAGCCTGGGCCTTAGATGGCTTAGAGGGCTTAACCGACCCAGCCTTGGTCGGAGAACCCTCTGGCTTTAACAAGCCACGAAGAATCAGCTTGTTTCTTCGTTCCTGCAGGACTCTCTGGCTAAAGTAGTGACAAATAGCACAGGAGTCCTGCAGGTGTAAAGGCCCCAGGCAGTACACACAAGAAGTGTGACCGTCTGTCAGAGACATTTTCTGACAGCACGAGTCACACTTCTTGAAGCCTGAGACCTTCACTTCTTTAGACATAATTATGTCCAAAAATACATAGACACACAACAGTCACACAGTTAACCCACAAAAAACACACAACACTAACCTGACAGGAATTAACTGAGAGGGAGGCTTAAGGCCTGAGAAAGGAAATAAATTCTGACGTAAAATAAGGGGAATATAGGGTAGGAGATTAGCTAAAAGTATAAAAATATACCCAATAATAAAAAATAGGAGGATAAGGGAGAAAAAACCCTGACTACTCTGATATAAATTGAAGCTTTACCTGAGCTGGTAAAAAGGAGACCTCTTCGCGAAGCGGCAAACGAGATCTGGGGTAGTCACACCTTGCATCATGGGATATAGGGTTGCCTCGAGCTGGTAAAATGAGTTCTCGAGCTTAGCAAGTGCCGAGTCAGAGCCGAGGATCGGCTCCGAACCCATCCAGCAAGAATGAAGGCGAGTTTGACAACTTAACATTGTGGTCAATAAAGGTCAAAGCTTTCCTAACAGTACGGTGAATAAACACCCCCAATCGGTATGTTATGCTGTTCTGACTGGAAATATTTAACCTGTATGGGGGTTCCAAAACATTCTTGTGTGTATTCGGAATCCCAAAAGCAATTGGGATAGTAGAATGATCAACATTTAGAAAGTTAAAGACTCTTCATTAATAGCCCCTTGGTATAAAGAATCCTCAAGGAGCAACTTAATCTTTCTATATGAAATGTTGGTTTCCTTCCTAGAGACACACTCATATTTAGTTTCATCCTGTAATATACAGAAGATCCTGTTATTATAATCTCCACTGTTGGCGATCACCATCCCCCCACCTTTATCAGGTTTCATAAATCTTAAGTTAGCATCACTTCTGATCCTATCCAACAATTGTTTCTCAGTTTTAGTTAGGTTAAATGTTTTTAATCTATGTTCTCTTAAGGTCTGAATTTTCCAGAGAACAAACCTTTTCAAAAGAACTAAGCAAGGGGTGTAGGGGTGGGTTATAACAATTCCTCTTCTTGATGATAAATTTCCCTCTGTTGTTATCACAAGGGAGATCTTTGTACAAAAACTTTAAATTCATCTTTCTCACAAAGATCTTTAATTCAATTAAAGTATCACAAATATTCTCCCTAGTAGCGGGCACAAATTTAATCCCCTTCATTAATAGATGAAATAAATCTTTATTAATCTCAGTCCCTGCATAATTGAAAATATTAAACCGTTTATAGGTAAAAAGCAGACCATCATAACCAACCGTAATAATCTCTTGGTTCTCTAACCTTGGGTCTTTAGTGTAACCTAGGACTGGTGATAACTGTTCTTCTTCCAACTGGTTTGGTTCCTGTAACTGTTCCTCCTCCTCCTCCCTGTGGTCCTAAAAAAACGTTATTGTCATCCCTATACTTATTTTTGTCCTGTAACCTAGCCGATCTTCTGAGGGGGGGATATTCTGAATCATATGAGTTATTACTGCCAACTTGTCTAATACCAGATATCACCCTATTGGAACTACCATCATTGGTTTGTCGGTTGTTAATAGCTTCATACCCTTCAGTATAAGCTTTGGGGAGTGGGTATGCAAGATTATGCTTATATTCGTATTCATCATGTAATAATTTCTTTTTCTTCCTTTCAATGTTAACACCCATATCATTTTCAACCCTGTCAAAAATACTGTTATTCCTGTGATTATACTTAACAAAGCTAGTGTCATTTAAAATACAGTTGTTAAGTTCATCAATCTCCTTTAACAACACATCAATTCTTTTATTATTAATCTTTGTAATAAAATCCATTAACTCCATTCCATGCCTGTCAAACATTTGCAAAAGCTCATCACATTCAGGTTGCCCTTCTTAATACCATTGGGGAACCTGAAAACACAAAGTCCTTTGGGTACCCGTCTGTTCTCTAAACACTCCTTGAAATATGCATCGTCACATTGTAAAGCACAAACTTTGTGCAGTTTAGATTCAAGGGTAACTAACCTCGAATCAGTATTGTCAATCCCTTCAGCGGTACTTTTCCTAAAGAAGACATAATCGTTTTTCACCCAGTCCTTTAAACGATCGTGTGCCTGAAAACATACTTGGCTCCCAACCCTGGTAAGCATCTGGTTGGCGTTGACCGGTACTTCCAAAGGGTTGCCAGTACAGTGAAGGCCTTGGTTTACTTTACTGGTAGCCTGGAGTGAAACTTCCCTTACTTCTCGATGGTAACACCCATTCGTTCCCCCAGAAACCGGAAGTGGGGGATTTTGAATCTGGTACACAGCTTCTTGGAGCTCCAAAACCTTATTAGTAAGGTTTAAAATAAGTTGTAACATTCTTTCGCTAGAATCGTCTACCTGCTGCCTGCAGGGAAAGGGTAGGTTATCCAATTCATCCTCAAAGACGGGAGACAATCTGTTTTCATCCATAATAGATCTAGAAAGCTACACCACACCAAAAACAACTCAGAAGAAACGGAAAATGGTGTGAGAGTGGCAACCAATACAAATAAAACCAAAAAAACACTCTGAAGCCAAAAAATCCTATGACCTCTGTAGAATTTACCAAGTATATTAAAAGTCATAAAATCACAAACCACACAGCCACAGAGTACTCCAAAAGGTCAAGCGTTTTCGTCATAAGACTTCATCAGAACAATAAAAGCTTGTGCAATTACCCCTTTTATACTAACAAGCTTCTTTAATTAGACAAACAGCCCTTAAAGTTGAAGTAACAGAATATTTTCAATCAAACTGAAAAAACAGTTGTCCTATGTTTGACCATATTAAATTGTATTAAAAACTACATAAAAAATTCCTAAGAGATGTGTTATATGTCCTTAATAAAACTTTGAAAAAGACATAGAAAAAAGATATATATTTATATCTTAAAAAATATATGTGTATATTTGATGTGGTGTAGCCTCCTAGACCTGTTATGGATGAAAACGGATTGTCTCCCGTCTTCGAGGATGAATTGGATAACCTACCCTTTCCCTGCAGGCAGCAGGTAGATGATTCTAGCGAAAGAATGTTACAACTTATTTTAAACCTTACTAATAAGGTTTAGGAGCTCCAAGAAGCTGTGTACCAGATTTAAAATCCCCCACTTCCGGTTTCTGGGGAAGCGAATGGGTGTTACCATCGAGAAGTAAGGGAAGTTTCACTCCAGGCTACCAGTAAAGTAAACCAAGGCCTTCGCTGTACTGACAACCCTTCGGAAGTACCGGTCAACGGCAACCAGATGCTTACCAGGGGTGGGAGCCAAGGATGTTTTCAGGCACATGATCGTTTAAAGGACTGGGTGAAAAATTATTATGTCTTCTTTAGGAACAGTACCGCTGAAGGGTACCAAGTATATACCAAGTTTATACCAAGTGCACACAGTAACTTTACGGACACTGTAGTAGACTTGAGAATTTTCTGTCGAAATCTTATGCTTAAACTGCTATTTCATGATAAAACTGATAGTGAATTGACAGACAATAATGTTACTAGACCACCAAAGTTTAAGAAGCTTAGCAACTTTGTCCCACCTAATCATCCGTTAGTTGAGGCATATTTGAAACTAACTGAGGATGATTTGTATGAATATTTTTCTCTAAAGAAATATAGGAAGAATGGTAATTTGACTAGAGGGGAGCAGACTAGCTTACTTAAACTCCAGTCTTTACAGTCCATAACCATCAAACCAGCTGATAAAGGTAGTCGGATAGTAGTTATGGACACTAGCAAATATCATGATGCTATGATTAAACTCTTGGAAGATGATTTCTATTTACAAGTTAACGAACAAATAGTGCAAGCCACTATTAGTCACGTAAACAATATGTTATTAGATATGTTGAAAGGTGATATCTTGGATCAAGAATTGTTTGACTATCTCTTCGTTAAGAATCCACTTGTACCAACAATACATGGGTTACCTAAGATTCACAAAGACTCCATTGACCCACCAATGAGACCCATAGTGTCTGGTCAGGGTTGGATCACTGAAAACCTTTCTGTCTATGTTGAGAAACATTTGCGACCTATATTAAATAAGAACAAAGTTGTACTGAAAGATTCCAAACAGTTTTTAACAGATTTGTATGACTGCTTAGGTGGCATTTGTGACGTTGATAACTTGATTTTTGTAACGTTTGACATCAAGTCCTTGTTTACTGTGTTACCAAATAACATAGGCCTGATTTATATCACTGAGTATCTACTCTTACATAGTGAATATACATCAGTTAAAGTAGACCTCATTGTACATTTCATTGAACTCATTTTGAATAACAATCTGTTCACCTATGACAACAAGTTTTACCAACAGCGAAGTGGCGTAGCCATGGGCACACCTTGTGCCAACAGCTATGCAAACATGTTTTTGGCATTTTGTGAATTTGAGAGTCTCTTTAATTTAGAAATGTTTAAACAAAATGTAACTTTTTATAGACGTTTCGTGGATGACGTTTTTGTTTTATGGAGAGGCAGTGTTGATGATTTGTTTGTGTTCCATACTATATTGAACAACCTCACTGGCTATTTAACCTTCAGTATGAATCATTCTAGAGAGAAGATAGAATTTCTTGACTTGTATATAGAAAAGTTAGCATGCGGTTTGATTAATACAGGTGTCTATAGGAAACCTTGCTATTTTAATACTCTATTACAGCGTGATAGTATGCACCCACAGCATATTTTTAAGAATATCATTAGAGGCCAGGGGATGAGAACCTCTAGGCTAAATGCCACAGAAGAAGGCTTCCTAAATGAAGTGAGTGACCTCAAGATAAGGCTAGAAGAACGGGGCTATAGCTCACAAGAGATTGAGTCCAATCTCTTAGATGTCAATAAACTTAGACTGAACAGAGCAGCCCCTTATTTTGGACCAGTTATTACTGGTGGATCCGTTACAACAGACAATGGTAGAGATGATAGATCAACTCATGTAAGGGTTTCTTTACCATATAGTACTGATTGTCCAGCAATCAAGAATATTATTACGAAACACTGGCCTATTCTCTGTACTGATGACACCATCGGTAAACTTGTGGGGACTAAACCCTCTTTTTTATATAGGAACAAATTAAATTTAAGGAGAATGCTATGTTATTCAAAAAGGGATGAATGGTCAATGCCTCTTGAACACACAAAACCATGTGGACGCTGTAATTATTGTAATTTTCTTGACCCCAGTCCATTTTTTGAACATCCTGACATGCACACTAACTTTAGCATACGTGCTGTAGCTACCTGTGATACTACTCATATAGTTTATTTGGCAGTGTGCCAAATATGTGATGCATTTTATGTTGGCAAAACCAATCATCGCTTTAAAGACAGGATAAGAGAACACCTTTACCACATTAGGAAGGCTTCACCTCACAATGCCTTAGCTAAGCACGTAGCCCAAGCAGGTCCTGAACATTATTTCCTATTTAGAGTTCTTGAGAATATTAAACCCAGTATACAAGGAGGTGACATCAGGAACCATACTGAGAGTAAGGAGAGTATGTGGATAGTTAGATTGAGAGCAGATAGGGGTTTAGGTCTCAATGAGAGAGCCTCCATTAAACCTATGTTAAACAAACGGAGGAATGTTTGTAGATTTTATAATAAATGATGGCACATATATGTTTTTACCCCTTGAAATAGATTTCTTTTGACATATATATACATATTTATTAGAGCATCTTGAGTGTTCATGGAGAGTTTTTTATATGTTTTTTATATGTTTTTTATATTCATTTTATACATCTCAGTATGTTTATATGTGCATATATCTTTAAGCTTAGATTAACTCATGAATATGCAACAAGAAGCAGCCAATAGGAGATGTTTTAACTGTATAAATGTAGCCTATGTACTTGAAGGTCTTTGTTACATGATCTGATGAAGCTCAAATGAATGAGTGAAAGCGCTTATCTGACCTGCAGTGGAATTAAAGTTGGATTTTAACCTGAGGATTTTGCCTTTCATTTGGATTTTAACCTGAGGATTTTGCCTTTCATTTCTACTTGTGACTCTGCATCAGCCTAGTTGCTCCTTTTGGTTTCATTAATATTATAATAAGTATGTTTGTTTTTTCACAATTGACGTGGTCAATTTATTTACTTCTATTCCCTATGATAAGGGACTTGAGTGTTTCCACAATAGTTTGGTAGAAAAAAAAGTTTGAGCAACACCAAGGTTAATTTCATCATGGAACTTATGAAGGCAATTTTAAAAAACAATTTATTTTTGTTTTGGTGGGGAATTTTTTCAACAGGTGAAGGGGGTGGCAATGGGTAATAGTTGTGCCCCCCTTTTTGCCAACCTTGTCATGTATAGTTGGGAAACCACCTTCGTCTTTAATTCCTCTTATAAAGAACATTGGTTGTTGTATCTTAGGTTCCTGGATGACCTTTTCATTTTATTGAAAGGAGGTGAAACTCACGAACAATTTTTGGATTTCCTCAATGGGATAAGTGATTACTTTAAATTCACTGGTAACAATGGGGAGTCCTGTATTAATTATTTGGATGTCAAAATAACTAAGGATGTGGGATCTAACTGTTTTGAATCATGTGTGTATAGAAAGCCAACTTTTTCTAATGATTATTTAGAATTTAAGAGTAGCCACCCAATTTTCATGAAGAGGAACATTGTGGTGGTTAGAATGTGTTCAAATTGTGAACTCGTTAAGTTAGAAATGGAGCATTTGGTTAGTATGTTTAGGGCTATAGGTTACCCACTGGATTTTGTTAATAACATTAGGGATCAACTGATAAGTGAATGGGGTCTTAGATTTAAGCCATTACCTGGTGCTACTGAGGTTTCTTTTGATCAAGCCTACTGCCAAGGTAGAGAATACACACACACAATGGTGTTAACATATGGGGAAACCTCATCTGGGGTTAAACGTATTATTAAAAACAACTGGACCATGTTCAAAGGGAACCCTGAATTATTGAATGTAATAGGGGATGAACCCTTTTTCACTTATAGGGTCAACAGAAACTTTTGGAAAACCAAGTCCCAGTTAAAAAAGGTAATTTAAAAAGGACTATTAAGTGTGGGGCCTGTGAACACTATAAGTTTATAATAGGTACCCCGTTGGTTGAATTGGGACCCTACAAAACAGTTGTCAACTTTGGGGCAGGTTCTTGCACCACAAAGGGTTTAGTGTATCTTGCTGTTTGTCAAGAATGTAGGTATTTTTATCTAGGGAAAACTGAAAGAAAACTGAATAGGAGAATTTATGAACATTTGTACAGTACTTCACGGAAAGACGAAAAAAATGCCCTTTTTAAACATGTCTCCATGAACCTGGATCACTCCTTTTTGCTTGGTATTCTGGAGGTTGTTGGTAAGGATATAAGGGGAGGTGATTGGGCTAACCAATTGCTTACAGTTGAAGCAAGATGGCAATTTAGGTTAAATGCCACTGTTGCCTCAGGAATTAATGATCACATCAGTATTAAGCCTGAATTAAGGTATCGGGCATCAAAATTTTAAACCCTTACTGTTTGTCCCTACACACATTCATTTTTTTAACATCCACACACACATATATATATATATATATATATATATATATATATATATATATATATATATATATATACACACATATATTTTTAAGCTATAAATATATATGTTTTTTCTATGACTTGTTCAAAGTTTTATTAAGGACATATAGCACATCTTTTATGAATTTTTTTATGTAGTTTTTAATACAATTTAATATGATCAAACATAGGACAACTGTTTTTTAGTTTGATTGAAAATATTCTGTTACTTCAACTTTAAGGGCTGTTTGTCTAATTAAAGAAGCTTGTTAGTATAAAAGAGGTAATTGCACAAGCTTTCATTGTTCTGATGAAGTCTTATGACGAAAGCGCTTGACCTTTTGGAGTACTTTGTGGCTGTGTGGTTTGTGATTTTGTGACTTTTAATAAACTTGGTAAATTCTACAAAGGTTGTAGAATTTTTTGGCTTCACAGTGGTTTTTTGGTTTTATTTGTATTGGTTGCCAGTCTCACACCATTTTCAGTTTCTTCTGTTTATGTATTATAGCACTGTGCTGTCATCTGTGATTACTAACAGAGCTTTGATATTTATGTATTTCAACCTGCCTTGTTTGTTCCAAAGACCTGGTATTTTCACTCCCTTGTACATAACTCCACAAGTAAAGTCTGAAGTATCTATTGTTACAGACTGAGAGGGGGCTAGCAGGGAGAAGGGAAACGCTGAGTTGAGAGACTACTGATTCACTCACCAATTTAATCCCTTTTCACAAACCTCAGTGCTGGAATTTGAAATATTAGATGATGATGCTGGTATTGAGTCCAAACTAATTTGACAAACCACTGAATCTTTCTCATTTGAAGCCTTACCAAGGGAATCATGAGAATAACAGATGCCATAAACCCTAGCATTCTGAATTATTTTCTGGCAGATTCCAGAGTCTGGATTGAAAAAAATCATAAAGTGTTTCTTTTGCCTAGAGGAAGAAATGTAATCATAAGTGTTGTATCTAGAAGACATCCTGAAAACAGTATCTTTTGAAATGGAATAAGAGAAGATATCTCTCTGTTTACCTAAAATCTCAGGTTGAGAAATAAATTGACTACCCAAACCAGAGATTCTTGACAAGTTGTGAAAGAATTTGCAAAAAATCAGGCGATTATCTAAATGAGGGAAAATTTGAATGCACTGCAACCTGCAACTGGTTATTACAGGAGCCAGACACTTTGTAAACATTCTAGGGGCTGTAAATAAACCAAAGATCAAAACAGCAAACTGAAAATACAAACCAGGACTAGAGAAATGCAAAAACTGCCCAAAATTGCTGTTCGGTGGACGTGATGGTAAGCATCTTTTACATCCAACATTACCAGAAAACTGAAAGGAAAAATGAGACTGCAGAGAAAGCATTTTGAATTTTGGTATTACAATATAAAGGTTTACCAAAAGCAAGGTCTAGGAAAGGTCACCAAGTCCTTTCTTTCTTTGGCAGTAGAAAAATTCTCAAAAAAAAAAAAGTTTTTTCTTTGCCCCTGGGGGAAGGGTTCTCTTATCCCCAAAACACCATCTGATATAGAATAGGAGGAAACAGGCCAATTTAACTTGGAGGGTTTGAAGGGATCCCATTAAAATAAGGAAGGGATTTCCACTGTCAGTTGTAACTTTTAAAATCATTTTCAAAGCTCAACTGTCTGAGGTTATCTGGTGCCACACTGGAATGTGAAAGCCTAAACTCTTGAATATATTTAAAGTATTACCAGGGTGAGAAGGAGAAAATACAGAGGAGACATATGTCAGTCTATTTTTTTCAGCTGGCCTTAGTTCTGGGAAGGTTCTCCTTTGTTCTTTAAGATAACTGACACCACTTTTTTTTTAATTTTGTTGGCATGAGTGATAGAAACACTTGCATTGCTTCCTGTAAGAGGAACCTGAACTGGAAGAAAGTTTTCTGTTATATTTTGTAAGGGGGGGGGGGTTGAAAAATCTGGGTAACCACCTGAATTAACCTTCCCCTTCCATCCCTTTCATCAAATCTCTCAATGAATTCTGCAGAGGAAGAACCAAATAACACTTCTTTATCTAGGGAAGCATTTAAAATGTAAACATCCTCCAGTAAACTTTGATATTGTAACCCAGCAAATCTTCCCAAGACAGATCCTGTAGCAGTAGTTCTGTAAACATAAACAGTATCATAAGCACATTTCAAAGAATGTTCAAATACCTGAGATGTAGCAGATACTGCAGAAAACATATAAGCTTTAGTATCTGAAGGCGGGAGATCAGCAATTAAGTTTTCATATGAAGCCAGCACAAACACAGACAACTGTGCCTGACATTGCTCAATTCTGAAGGCTAGGGAGGAAGAATACTTTTTTACTTCACTTATCCAAAACCTTTTCCTATTTTGTCAGGAGGGGTAAGGCTGACTGTTGAAAGACGGTTAGAAGAGACTGATTTTGACAAGGAAATTACAGAGGATCTGCCCTAGGGTTAGAAAAAGGAAACTTATGTGTTTGAGACACTTTGTACAACTTGTCAAACCTTTTAGGAGCAAATGATTGACTGTCAAGAAAAGTAAAGACTGCCAAAAAGGCAACCTCTAAGGATGACAAAACAAGATGAGTGTATACAGGTTAAAATCCAGCTGTAATAATTCATCATATCTTTGTTGAGAGTGAGACCTGTCTTTTCTTCCCATTGAAAAAATTCTCTCATTTTGGAAATAGTAATAGAAAAAAAGACCATTATTCAGGAGGGGAATCAGTGAGAAAAAAAACTCTTTTCAGAGTCAGAATATTCACCCTGACCTGACAGAACATCAAAAAATATACTTTCTGTCTAAATCCTGTCCTTCAGACTAAGAAGCACAATCTAATAGAGAACAAATTCTTTGCATCTTCTTCTAAGGAAGAAAATCATTACTAAAATGCTCTCAACCATGCTTTTGCCAAACCCAGCCAGTTGTCTGCTTTAGGAGAAGAAACATATCTAGACTTATGCTTTCTCTAAGAGATCCTTATAGATGGAGCAACTCAACAGCTGGTCTCTGCCCTTGGAAAAAGCTCCTCAGTGTGGTATAATGAAGAAGCATCCCTCAAAGGCTACAAGGGGGTTCTCCCTTCCCTACCAAAGGCAACTGTACAGCTGCAAATGGCATGCCTCACCCTCAGTCTATGGTGGCACCTTAAAGAAGAACATCACAGAGATCAGGAGAAAATGATGATCAGTCAGAGAAACACCTTATGGCTTAAAGCAAGAAAGAAGCTGCATTAAAGACCTGGACAACTTTTTTCTTCTTGCAGTTCAGGGAAGGATTAGTTGGGCAATGTTCTATGGCCTAGCTGCAAAAGGAGTCTTTCAGGTCGCTAGAGGAGCCAGAAAATCTCTATGGTATCTTCTGACTAAAAATGTAGTTATTGAGATAATTTTTTAATGACATGCACAAAATCCATTTGTTCTAGCCCCAAGTGACAAGGAAATGCATAAGCATTACTTTTTTCATCATAGAAATAACGAAAAAATGAATTCTCTCATAGAATTCTAGCAATAAAAACTAAGCTCTGAGGTAAATTTTCGTATAACAAGTCATGAAAAAGGCAGGCAGAAATGTCCTAAAATAAATTTATTCACAAGAACAAATAATTTTCTACTAAAACAATTATGTGGAAGGTAATCCCCAGTGGGCAGCTTATCTGCCCAACTTGGAAAACTAGCTGACCATAAGTCACCTGAAGCCAGTAGAGGAGTGCACCCTTCAGCAACAAGAAACTTCTGAAATGTTGGTGCTCTAGCCTTTGGTTTACTCTGCATTCCTTATACATAACAGTGACTAGAGTGTTTGGAAGGAGCACCAAAGCCTTGGACACTGACTAGCTGGCCCTTTCCTTGGCAGGACATTCCATATAGCTTACGGCTTCTGCAGCAGTGATCTAACGATGAGCATTAAATATTCTCTTTTGTCATCATGCTTTGGGAAAATGCTTAAACTGCTTGAGTCATAAAAGAATTTGTCTTCATTAAAAGAATACAGTCACTGAAAAAATTACTAACCTTGTCTACACATTAAAGTCTTTCATTCAAAGATCCCACTATTAGAAGAAACAATCAGCAGAACTGTTTTCCAATTTAAAACATTGGCTCTCTTGCATTAGTAGACTGAAAGAAATCTAAAGTTAACTTTTCCAACATAAAATTCAGTCATAAAATGATAAGCATATATGAGTAAGAGGCCCGAGAGGAATGATTATCATCAGAGAGTATTTTACTGTGGGGGGGGAGGTTTATAAACATCTACAGAAACAAGAGCTAACAAGCAAAAACAGCTAAATGGCGAACATTTGTTGAAACAGAATACAATCCTAAATTAGATAAATGATGGAAATAATCCAGTATCTTACTCTGAGAATAGAACAGGTCACACGAGGTGCCTTGGGCTCAACAAAACCTTTTTCTCCAGTTTTAGATAAGTAAAGCTTTTGGGTAGAATACTTTTTGGCTTCTCAGGGAATTTGTAAGACTTGAAGAAAAGGAGTCCATATTAGAAATTTAAGCAGTTCTTCTATGTCTACAAGCTGACAGACTTGATGCTGGAAGATAAAATATAGCCTTTTTGGTGAGTCAGCATTGGCTTGCCTTTCTGCAAAAGCATGTCAGACAAAAAAGAATGGTGCATCACAGTTACCTAGGTAATTTTGTTGCAGTTAGTTTTAAGTTGGTTTGTTTTTTATAATTTGCCTTTCAGTAGTATCTTCTTAGTGGGAATGGCAGGCAAATATAAGGAAGGCTATGAAGTTATACAAAATAAACTGGTTTTTGATGGAAGACTTGGGAGCAGAAATTTTGGGATTCAGTCTTGAAAATTATTAAATTTAACTGTCAGAAAAGTAGTCCGCTGAAGTTTTTATTCAACAAAACACCTTTTTCATAATTTTTGTGTGTATACAAGAAATATGTTACAGTATATTTCTCATTTTGAGATATCATGTAGGTTTTGCTTGGGATCTGTCAAAGGTAGGATGCTTTATTGTGAGATGGGATACATGGGTATGATTACAGATTCAACACAAAATGGAATAGTCCTTCATTTTGACTTGCTCTGGTATTTAGTTAAACTTTTGTTACTGAAATTAGAGACAATCTGGAATTGAGGGGATAAGGACATTTTGTCTTAACCAAAAGATGCATAGCAACTGGAGCAGTATATTTAGAGATGGAGGGGGAGTAAAGGATGCAGGAGACTTATCCCCCTAGCAAAAACATTTTCCTTGCTTCTTTTAAAATTGATGTGTGTTGTCAATTAAAGAGATTCACTGCTGTATCATGAAATGTCTCATGGTGTGATGTTATGCTAGAGATCCTCAAGGGGCTATTCAACATGAATCAACTTATCAAGTATCGCTCACTCAGAATTCCTTTCATTAACATTCCTTTATTCCATGATATCATGCAATCATGGATTAAGGGAATTTATCCTGTACAGAATTTAGACCCCTTCCCATTCTGCATGATTTTTCACTCTCAAATGTGATGCATATTAGTAGTATGGGGGTATAAATAGAGATTAGCATGTCATGACATGAAAGTTCCAGAGAATTCAGTCTGCCACATATCTCCTAAGCCTCCTCACCTGACAGGTATGCAGATTCCCATATGGGAGTGTTTTTAATTGTTTGCTAATGCCTGCACTTCTCATTTAGTTGTAGAAATATTCATTAAGTACAGCAGAAAAGAATCAGTGAATATGTAATTTCATTGGGTGATCACTTGCAAAGTTAGCCAGTCATCAAAAAGTTGACCAAGCTTAAACCTATCACACACTTGTAAATAAACATTACTGCTCAGCATTGGAATGTGACAGGTACCTGTTTCTCTAAGTGCCAACAGCACAAAGCTTTGCACTCAAAAGCACTTGTGGCGTTCATTGACCTGGCCCTTTTTCCCACTGTTGTCTAACTGTGGAGTTGGTATATATTACTTTGAGGAGTGTAGGAAGTTTGTCCCCACATGCTAGTGGGTGGGGAAACATTTGTAGTTCATTCAATGTGGGTTTCAGCTATACCATTTCATTATATTGTCACTCAAACAAATTACCTTAAGCTAGTTTGCATGCATCCGTTAGCACAAGAGTTAGGCCCTTTTCCTGTTCAAGTACCTCATAGCTGTTCAGTTCTCACATGTAATCTGCACTGCAATGTGCCTGAAATGATGTTTTACAAACATCTTTGTCCTTTAAAGGATGTTTGGTCAAATGCCTTCAGTGACCTTAAGACTGTTTTCTTTGAAAAGGCTGCAGTCTTTGTGAGACCTTGCATCTTCCAGTTTATAGAAATCCAAATGATCTGAAGACTCTAGTTTTAGAAAATGAGTTGGAAGTGGAATGGAGAAGAGCATGCTAATGACAAGTCACATGGCTACACCTACCATTTCAATTCTTTTATAACTTTTAGAACTGGAATCATTTGATGTAAAGTACACGGCTTGGTTTTACAGGTCCTTTTATAGCCATTGTTACTTTTTCATAGGTAGTCTTGCAAAAGGAACTGTAAAGGATATATGAAAGCATTACCTCATTTACAACATTAACAGTATTTAGAATATTTTAAATATTTTGCATCTTCAGTTTCATAAATGTTAACATCTTTCATTCTATCCCCCCATCCTTTTCTCCACAACCATCTTTTTATCTCAACCAAGACATCATCATTATTCTTACTTTTTATATACAACACTTTATCACCATACCTCTCAACCTCTTAGAGTAAAAAATCTGGACATAGCCTGACAAAATGGGGGGATTAAGGCCCGAAAACAGGGACAGATTTTAAATATTATTCTTATAAACTTAAAAAGTTGCTTGAATAACAGGATTCGTCTTAGCATGCATTTTTCTGAAGGATAAGCAGTCTGAAATACAAATCCATAGCCTTAGACAAAAAGAACTCCTACTACCATCTGCTGCAAAAACACCAAAACAAATCTCAAAAGTTCTAGGCAGGAATGAACAAACTACTCCACCCAGGCCAAACTGCCACTCCACCCCCCTCAGCTTCCCAACAAAAATTCCTAGTACACATTGCTAATAACTTCAACAGCTTCTTCACAGAGACTATCCAGTCTCTAGCCAGCCAACTCTCTCCCAATGGCTCTAATTCTAATGCAGCCACACCCAGTACCCAAACACACTTTACCTTCCAACCTGTTCCTACTCAACTTATTCATGCCCTACTTAAGAAACTAAGACCTACCAACCTGGCTGCCGACCTCCTCCTAGCAGACTACCTGCAAAAGGCTGCTGACACCATAGCGTACCTCATCTCAATCTTGATCAACAGAGCTATATCTGAAGCTACTGTACCCACTATATAGAAAATCTCCCATGTCATACCTCTCCATAAAGGAGACAGTTCCACTGAATTGTCAAACTTTAGACCCATAGCTATTCTGTCACCTCTAGCTAAAATTATGGAGAAGTGTGTACACATACAGCTCATGCACTACCTCACACAGAACAAGCTGTTCTCCAACTTTCAGCATGGCTTTAAGCCACACCACAGTACTACTTCTGCCCTCTTCTCTTTCTCTAACATCATTAACCACAACCGCAATAATAACAAACTATCCTCAGCACTCTTTCTAGATCTACCCAAGGCTTTTGACATGGTTGACCACAAAATGCTTATAAATACCTTGAAGGCCTTCTCCTTAAACAACCATGCACTCCAGTGGTTTCAATCCTACCTGCAAGGCAGGCAACAGGCAGTCCTATGGCAGGACAAGCTACCATCTCGCCTATCCATCACATTAGGAGTCCCCCAGGGCTCAGTACTAGGGCCCCTTCTTTTCTCCATCTTTATCAACGACCTTCATTCAGTCATTCCAGATGCTACCTGCATTCAATATGTGGATGACTCCACCTTGATTTGTTCTGACACCTCACCAGCTACTGTATTCACATTAACCCAAAATACATTCAGTACAGTAGAAAAAAGGCTCTCCAATCAACATCTAATCCTAAACCCCAACAAAACTAAGCTGCTCCTCTTCTCCCCCACACACACAGAACCTCCCTGCCACCCTTCAACATAACCACTAACAATGGCACTATCATCTCCCCAGAAGCCCAAGCTAAACTACTGGGTGTCATCGTTGATAACAACCTGAAGTTTGATGCGCATATCAATCAAACTATCAAAACCATTAATAAAAAACTTGGCGCTCTTTACAGAATCAAACCTTTCCTTACCCCACTTGCTAGAAGTGCAATTGCTCATTCCCATCTACTATCAACCCTTCTCTACACCTCACCTCTATTCTCCAACTTAAACAAAACAGATCTTAATAAACCATCATTCTGCTATAACGACATTGCCAGATTTGCTACTGGCACAGCCTACCGGACACACCACTGTCACAACCTAAATCACCTAGGATGGCTTGAACTGCCTAGCCTACTGCAGTTCAACCAGCTAATAGTGGCACATAAAGTCCTTTACCAACCAGAAAATACATCTGCACTAAAAAATATTATCAGCCCCTACACCAGCACCCAGCCACTGCGATCATCCACTAGACTCCTAGAACATTGTTCTGCACTCTTTGTGTGAATAAAAAGGTTTTCATCAGGTCAGCTCCATTTGTCGTGGTGTGTCTCTGGAGTTTTTTTCAGTGGATTTTCTCTTTTGCCTATCAGGGGCACTTTATCCAGAGCTGTGTTCTGTTTGCCTAGACTCCTAGTTCAAACATACAAATCCAACTACACAGCTGGGGACTCTCTGTTTGCCAACTCTGTTGGAAAAACATGGAACAGATTCCCAGCTGACTTGATCCTAGAACCCTCACTAACTCGATTCAGAAACAAACTCAAGAATTACTTCAAAATTCATTGGTTATGTCCTTGCACTAACCCCGACTAGTGACCTCTCTATTACTCAGGTGCCTTACCTTCAACTACTTCTAACTTTGTTCTACCACACCATTTCAGGAAGGGTCAATTGTATAAATGCTGCTCAATGTGTCTTAAACCTGAATGTAATATTATGTATATATAATTTTGCAAATAATGTTATGTTTTGTAAAGTGTTTTATAATAAGTTAGTACTATATGTGCCAAAATGCTGGTATTGCTTAGGACTGTAATCTGCTTGAAACTAGCATTTACTAAATGTTCAGTGTGTATTATTATCTTGGAGATTTTCTCCCTGGGCCTCTGCTGAAAATGGACAAATATCCAGTTGGACTATCCCTGTCAACAAATGTAAAATAAAATAAATAAAATAAATAAAAATAAATAAAATAAATAAATGTATTTCATTATTTCGTGACTTCAGTCCTCAGATCATTTCAGTGAGTTGCCAGAAAATCACAAATTTTATGAGAAACAGATCAAAAATATGAGGCAGAAATCTGAACATTCTGCGCAAATCTGTACATTTGAGAGTTATGTTTATCACATCTTCCTTTTCACAGAACCCATATTGTTACCTTCAGCATCAGTACCCATCTGTCAGCTTCACATTTTTTTGTTTTTCACATTTCCTAAACAATATTATATCCCTGCTTATATTTCAAAAATCTTCCCACTTATAGTCATTTTGACATTTGCCCAAAATCTTCATTCTTTTTACAATACAAATATAATGCTTTGTCATCTTTTTCTTTCCAATGTTTTCAGTTTCTGTCCTCCACTACTTTATATTTCATACTAATTTTATAAACAACTTATATGAAAGTTATGTAGTAACCATAATGATAGATCTGCATTGTCTGCTTCCATCCTTCCTCAATGGATGGGTCTTCGGATCCAACTTCGGATACAATTTTGTCCACTCTAGACTTTAGGATCTATAGCTCAGGCACCTCCCCTTACCAAAAATCCTCATCTTATCCCCAGCATTACCTCAGATCGAATTTATCTACAATCCCATTAAAGAGCAAAACACATTGATAGGCATTACATCCTGAAGCACAGAGGATCTCTGAATAGCACAGCTGTGGAGCTAGAAGACAATATGACATTGCTGGGGGGAAGATAATGCTGTCATACCAGAAATCAAGGGAATGATCCTCTGTAGAATGAAAGGGGGCAGGAATGTGAGTAGCTGAGAAAGGATGGAAGCAGACAACATGGATCACTATCATTATAGTCAGTACATAATTTTTGCATTTGATGTAGCCTCTTTCATAGGTCCCTCAACATACAGGACAGAGTTCCCTAGCTATTTACACCTTGGGGTAGTCTCATGAAAGGATATTCTGGAGGATGGCTGAACCAAACGCTGCCTGTTCCTGGACAGAAAATCCAGCTGATAATGAGACGTAAATCTGTGAATACTGAATCAATTGGTAACCATACAAACATCATCAATTGAAACCCTGGAAAAAAAGGCTGGAGAAGTTGAAACAGACTTAGAAGAATGAGCTTCAACTTGACTAGGCAGTGTCAAGTCTTTTTCTTTATAAATATGAGAGATACAGTCAGATAACCATCCAGCTAAGGATACTTTTGAAACTCCTTGGCCCATCTTAGCTTTTGTAAAGGAGACAAATAGTTAATCTGTTTTCCTGAAGAATTTAGTATGATGGAGATAGAAAAGAAGCTGGCGATGTACATCAATCAAGCATATATTCACCATTATTGGAAATGTTTTGGAAGAAAAGCGGGAGATTGATGCATTGGTTCAGTGAGGTCTCAGAAACTACCTTAGAGACAAAAGATGGACTGGTTCACAGGGATACACTCTCTCTGTGGAAAATGATGCAAGGAGGTTTGCAGGTCAAGACCTGTAGTTCTGATGCTATTCATGCTAAAGTTTTGCCAATATAGAAAACTTGTTTTCCATGTTAAAAATGTGATAGCTACCATGGCAACAGGTTTAAAAGGTGGCAGGGTTAAGGTCCCTGGGATTGGCTAAGTAGGAAGGTGCCCCTCAGGAAAACATTGAGTAATCTAAGAGAAGCTAAGGTAGCCTGATTTTCTCTAACATGAACATTTTAAATAGCCACTAACTGGACCTTAATCATAGAATTATTGGCCCCGGCATGGTAAACAGATGCTAGAAAATGTAAGACCTCAGTGTGAGGGCCCAAAAAAGGATCCATATTTCTTTGTGAAGCCAAAATAGAAAATCTTTTCCACTAACATTCATAAATATTCATGGAAGATGGCCTCTGGGAAGAAGCAAGAAAGTGGATTAATGGAAAAGATATCCTGGACTGACTAGCCATCATTGGAATTGGAGAAACCAAGTGGTTAACTTGAGGACCTGAATGTCCAGGGGAGGCATGCTGAATAGTTGAGAGAAAAGGTCTGGATTGGGATACAACACCTAGAGAGGGTGAATCAAATGAAATCAGAGAAAGTGTAACCACATCTACTGAGGCCAGAACATGGCAATGATAAGGACTGAGATCTTTCACTCTGATGCATTGGAATTGAAGGATTAGGGGAGAAGGTATCAAGAGGACCGAGGAGCCAAATGTGCATCAGAACATCCCTCAATGATTATCTGTTCAGGGGATCAGGGCAAGGAACCTGCTGCACTTGGTGTTGAGGGGAAGAGGAAAAAAGATCACATCATGAATCTCTTCTACCACTGTTGTGTTAAGGGACCACTCGTGAGGTAGAAAGATATATCTGTTCAACTTGTCTGCCAGAATACTGGACTACTATGTGCGGTGCTACCAGAAAGCAATCAGAAGATATCGCCCACTGACACATTTTCATCACTTCTTGACATAACAGGTATGAATGTGTTCTCTCTTGTTTGCTGATGTACCAGAAGACTGACATGCTGGCCATCTGGATAGAAATCATCCCTACAGGAAAGATGTCCTGGGAGGTCTGCAATCCTAGGAGGGTTGCTTTCATCTCTAGAAAACTGATGTGAAGACTGGCCTTGGAAGGAAATCATATGCCTTGGACCATCTTTCCCATGTGATGCCCGCCTACCCTAGCTGGGAAGTGTTCATGATCACTGTGGCTTGGAGGGGCGAAATACAAATGGACAGCCTTGAGATACCTTGGAAGACTGAATCCACCACCTTATATGCGTCCTGCAAATGTTTGTCAAATGAATCCAAAAAATCTGCTTGAACAGCCGGGAGCAGTGATGGGGCCAAAGTGTGGGGCTCTGAATAGAAAGTGACTGGATGTCATCTGGAAGCTGAGAAACTTCTGGATTGCCTGTCCATTATAATGTGGTAGTACGCATCCTGAAGTTCTATCAAGTACATCCAGTCATTCATCCTCAACAGAGGGAGGATAAACTGTACCGTGATCATTCAGAACTTTGTGTGTTTGACATATTGCTTGAGATGACTAAGATCCAAAATTAGGCTGCGGTCCCAGCTCTTTTTTTTTTTTTGGCACCAGAAAGAGTCTTGAGTAAGTTCCAGATTTGATGTTGGCCTGGTGGGACCTCCTGGATGACTCTCTTGTCTGGCAGCTTTTTTTTTCTATGGTGGCTGCTTTTCTTTGAGAATGTGGAATGTTCAATTATTTATTTTTTTTTTTTTTTGCTGATAGAAGGAAGCAAAGGAATATAATGGAGTAGCCTCTGGTTATGATCCTCTGCACCCAGATATCATTAGTAATTGAAGTCCAGGCTACTGGGTACAGTAACAAATGCCCCTGACTGCAACCAGAGTGTGGCAGACAGGCAACCATTCAGAGACATTGATAAGGCCTCAAAGAGGAGGAACCCATGAAGCTTTGATTCTGTGGGCCTCCTCTGACATTAGGTTGACATCTACTTTTAGAATTCCTTCCTCTGACCTAGGGGGTCTATCTCCAGGAGTGTCCAGAGACAACCCTTGGAACTTCTGGAACCACAGTTTCTTATCTCCCTTCTGGTTTCTATAAAAGGACTCTAGAGGGTAGAAAAGTGTATCCCTAAGGCAGAAAGGTTTTTCCCATTTTGCTGACTTCTAGAGAGTGTGTTCTTGACTTTTGGTCCGAAGAGGGTTAAACCATCAAAAGTAGCATTTATAATGGAAATCTTGAAAGCCTCCACAAAGTCACACAAACACATCCAAGCATGTGCCTGCATCTCTCAAAACACCTTCAGTCACACTGGAGATCAGATGCATGCAGGCATTTGACAGGGACTGCAGGGTGGCCAGTTTTGAGCCCACAGCTCTTTGTCCTCCACAGACATGGACCCTTGGAGAGATTTGGAGAGCTCCTTAGTCAAATCTCTCTGAAAACTTGTCATGTGTGCCAGATAATTCAGATCCTTCAAAGTGCAGGTAGCGGAAGTATAAACTCTCTTGCCAAACCTGTTCAGTGCCATAGACTCCTTGTTGGGGGGGGGGGTGGACAGATGAGCTCTCTTTGGCCAGCTCTTTTTTGGTGGTTGTCACCACTAGCATGTCATCAATGCCTGGATGCTTGCTCCAATGATGACAATCCTTTGGTGCAACAAGAAACTTATCAGATTTATGTTGAATAGGTTCTGCCATATCTGCCTCCTCCCATGCCCACTGAGAGATTTGATCCACCATCTCATCGGCAGAAGAGAACACCTAAGAGGTAGCTCAATTGTATCCAAAGGCCTCAAATGTGTGACTATGGACTGTCTCAAGGCTCAGATGAGCTGATGGGATAGAAGGAGCAGGATCAGGACTGAAGGCCTTCCACTGGGGAGCAGGCAGAGCTGAGAAACTAAGTGAAGTCCACTCACCAGAAATGGATTGAGCTCTCTTGACCATCTTGAAGGCAGAAGCAAAGGGGGAACCCAACACCACCCCAGTAGGAGCTGAAGTATCCAAACTAGGCTGTGTCGCATGTTTCATCTATTCAAATGAGACACTGAGGCTGAGTATGCGTTCAAGTCATTTATTATACATACACACATCAGGAGCCATAACTTGTACATATACTTCATACTTCATATGCTTACTGACTGACTTGTTATTCTAACACATGCACGTGCATCTCCATTCAAGCTTACATTCACACTGACTGACTACACAAAATGACACTGATCTGGCACATGCTCAGTAACTTATATGCACATATTGTCTAGCAACAGTGGCTTACTAGGTTCAAAATACACTCTGATCTACAGCCTTCCTCTTTAATTTTGTTCAACATTGCAAAATACAAGAACAAAGACATTTTAAGAGCTAAACATTATTTCAACATTTCAACAAAACATAACTGATTTCAAGTCCAAGTCACTGCGTATTTAGGAATGGGTTTGCAAATTCTACCTGAACTAGTTACATAGAAATTCTGACTGGGTTTGGCTACAGGGACAGTATCTGAGGATTCATTTGGTACTGGAACATCTAGGTTTACATCAAAGTTGTTTGAAGAAAGCACAATGTCCTTTTGAATTCCAACAGTTGACAAGTCAGTCTGGAAATAGAGTCACTGGCACAGGCAATCTGCTGTGGCACTGGTTCTGAGACAGATAACACGTCTACAATTCTTTCTGTAATCCATTCCTTCAGATTGTATGATGCAAGATCTTGGGTCCTCACAAATGTCCTTCATGATTCCTACATGATTATAACCTTTGGATGTTTGCCTTCTCACAGCTCCTTGTAACAATGGTCGAAGGGACCCCTAACCGGGAAAAGGCAAAAGAAGAAGAAGAACAGCAACATCATAGTACAACTTTTGTGACTGACGTTTTCTTGGAAGTTGAGCCTCGACCACTCTATTATTCTTTGCATTTGGTACTAACAATTGTTTCCTGATCATAAGAGTTGTTTGTGTTTGTCTGGACATTAATTTTTGAACAGGTGAACCAAGAAAGTTGTCTCGAGGAATGTTTCTGAGATTGAGTAAATTAAGGAAAACATCAGTTCTGTCTCTTTTGGATTTCTCCAACAAATACTTTGCACTACATACTGCATGTTCTGCTAACCCATGGGCTTGTGGATACTCAGGATTACTGATAATATGAACAAAGTCCCAAGACTCAGCAAATTTCTTTAACTGTTGACTAGTAAACTGTGCACCATTGTCAGACATGACTGTGTGGACTTCCATGGACAGAAAAATGTCTCTTCAATTTTGTAATGACTGCACTGGATGTCAAGTTAGGAAGCAGGTCAATTTCAAACCAATTTGAGTAAGTGTCTACTAACACCAAGTAATGTAAACCATTCCATTTGAAAATATCTACAGCATCCATTGACCATGGTAATTCAAGAATTTGGCATAGCTGAAGTGGTTCTTTTGGTCGATGTGGTTTGGTGCTGTTGCAAATTGAACATGCTAGAGTTTTCTTCTCTATATTTTTAGATACAGAAGGCCAAAGTACAATGCCTCTTGTCCTTCTTTTGGTTGAATCAATACCTGGGTGACCACAATGCAAAATTTTGATATATTCCTGTTGTAATGCTTTGGGAATTACCACTTTTGGACCTTTCATGATGATTACATCTTCATCATGAGTTCACCTCTGCAAGGAAAATACTTCTGAATGCCAAGTGGCAAACTGATGTGTTGTATTGGCCATCCATGACTGAAAATGTTTTTCAGCTTCTGGAGAATTGGGTCTGAAGCTGTGTAATTTCGTTCATCAAGCTGTGATAATGAAAAATGTTTGACTTCCATGACCTCAAAGTCTTCTGTTTCATTTTCATGCTGCTCTGTAATTTGTCTGGGTGTCCATGACAAAATATCAGCAAGCTACAAGTATTTGCCCTTTTTGTAAACAATACTGAAATTGTACTTTTGCAATTTTAACATCATGCATTGCAATCAAGCTGGGGCTGTGTATGTATTGGCCTTTTCAAAATTGTCACTAGTGGTTGGTGATCATTCTCTGTTTGGGTAGTTCTGCCATAAATATAATCACTGAACTTCGAACATGCAAACACTACTGTCAAAAGTTCTTTCTCTATTTGTGCATAATGCATGTGCTCCCATGTTTGCAAATTATATAATGGCAGTATGGGAAGAGAGATATATATTCCCGAGTACATACATGGAAAAATGTAGTATGTACACCAGGTTCCTGGATAATTTTTTTTTTCTTGGAATGTTTCACTTAATGAATTGGATGAATTTATTAGATATATTAATAATACAGTGACTTTCTTGTCCTTCTCCCACACAGTGCATTCTGAGCAAATAGTATTTTTAGATGTGGAAATCACAAAAAATGAGATGGACAGGAAATAGGTTTCCAACATTCATCGTAAACCCATGTTCTCTAATTCCTATCAAAAAAGTCAGTGGTCAAAGGGCAGTATATTAGACTGGCCAGAATGGTCTCTGACATTGGAAAATTTCAGGAAGAGTGCCACAAGGTAACACAAATGTTTATTGCCAGGGGGTATCCTGAAAGATTTGTAGCTGACATCCTAAGTGAGCTTATTAGGAAAAGAGAAATAGGGGTAATTCAGCCTATTTTAAATGGTTCCATCGAACTTGGCACAAGAAATAATGATAGGCCAGTATGATCAAGTATGTTTTTTATAACAGCATATAATATGGATGCCAACTAATCACTAATATTATTTTCAGCAACTGGTGGATTATACATACAGACCCTAATATATTAGACAAATTGGGCCCTAAGCCAGAGTTGTATATAAGAAGGATATGGCATTTAAACAACTATTGGAGATGGCTACTAGTGATACTAAAAGGATAATAAAATAGGAACATATAAATGTGGAGCTTGTAGGCAGTGCTCCCATGTTCTCACAGCTGAAAGTGTGTAATAAAATATATAAGAGTAGAGAATATTATAATTGTAAAGACCAAAGAAACCAAATAAACTGATATAAAAACAAATTGAAGAATAAACCACACTGAGAAACTGAATGAGGTAAGCGCTTTCGTTTACTATTTCAGCAAACTTCTTCAGACAATTAACAAATGCATAAAGTATTCATTAAATACATAATCAGTATGATGACATCATGGAACAAATACAAAAGGCAAGCCCACATTTAAAAGGGCTCACACTAAATATTATAAACATTAAAAAATAGTCATAAATAACACTATTTGTCTGAAGAAGTTTGCTGAAATAGTAAATGAAAGCGCTTACCTCATTCAGTTTCTCAGTGTGGTTTATTCTTCAATTTGTTTTTATATCAGTTTATTTGGTTTCTTTGGTCTTTATTGTTTGCGGTTATAGAGGATTTTACTACACCGGGATCTCAAGATTTATTTTCAAATAATGCCCCAACAATATCATCTGATTCTAATTCAGAATCGGGGGCTATATGCAAGCTGACTGATTTAATTAATTTCCTAACACAAAAAGTAGAAAATCTAGCATCTCAAGTTGCTGACATTCTACCTTATAAAACTGGAAATACACCGACTTCCGGTTTTTCAACATCCATGGAACAAGTTCCCTCTAGGCTGCAACAGGATTCCTCAGGATCGCAGGATCGAGGACGTGTGGTAGTAGGGGACTCTTCGTCTAATTCATCCAATGGACCCAATAAACCACCCGAGGGTTCGTTAGTTTTGAACACTCGCATTTCACCTAATGAACAAAATCTGGTGGAGAGCCAGACGGCTTCAAAATCTAACAATTCCAACAATGCTAACAATGCAGTGAACCATAATGGTAATTGTTCTGCGAGTACATTGTTTGCAGTTCCTAATTTAAATGAATGGCTACAGGACTTTATGAACGTTTTTTCTAATAATTCAACTGCTTCTTCTATTTCAAAAAATGACAGTACTGTGAGTAACTTGGTTAATAATTTGAAGACATTCGATTTAAAACTGTTTCGATATAAAAAATTACAGGTGGAAGTTCAATACCTTAATGAATGCATACGTAGACAGCAGGTACCCAAAGGGCTTCGACAATGGCTTTACCCTTCGGGGTTAATTGTAAACTCTGTTTTTCACAAGGACTTACTTTGTTTCATTGATCGTCAGGGAGTAGAGTTTATGAATATGTTAGTTAAAAATTACTGTCATGAACTCGAGAATTTAAAGGCTGAACTTACGAGCCTAGATTCTTGTATTCGCTCTGATAAAGATTTTTTAAGATACAAGTATGATTTTGTACATATATAAAATTAAGGAGGCAAAAATGAAAAAAACTAAACAGGGATGACATTGCTTATAGTAAAAATTTAGCTTACCCTGCACCTCCTATTGTGAATGCTTCTAACATTACTAATGATAATTACAACAATAATATAAGTAATGATTCCAGTGGTTCTACTAATTTTTGTGAGAGAAATGAAGGCTATGATAATAAAGATGATGATACCCTTGATGGGGGTATTACAATAGAGGCTCCTACCATGAGAAGGAGCAATAGGCTAGCCAATAAACAATTCAATAATTCTGGTACTAATAATAGTAACATTGATCATGTAGTTCCAGGACCATCCCAGGGTTTTCAAAAGGGGAAGAATTACGGGGGCCACCAGAATCAGGCCCATCAACAACAGCACTGGAAAAAGAAGGGTCAGAACAGGAGGAGGAAGTAATTACCCATTTAATATGTGACATCTTTACTAATACTTTCCCTAATGATAGTGTTGTAACAGAAGAGAAGGATAGGAATACACCCGTGGTGTTATGGAATAGTACACATGATTTCAAATTTTTTAATTTTTCTACATATATACCTGATCCAACATTGATTGACATTCTCTCCAAAGGCTTTACCTTTGTTCCATCATCCAGAGGTGATCTGGCCACAAGTATTTTAGATTTAAAATCGTTTACTAGGAAATTGAATCTAAATGTCCTTTTAGGGCAAACTACCAGCCTAATCACAGATTTTAGGGTGTCTAGTGTCTTTAATCCTGGTTTGCATCCTTCCATTTCACTTTTTGAGAGAATTTGTGAAAATGATTTTAGAGCTTTGTTTCATAATAGACAATTGCATAGTACAGATAAGTTTAATTTGACACAAATTGAAAGGGATCTTTTGAAAGATTTAAAATTTGCAGACATACGTATTTCGAAACCGGATAAAGGGGGCGGTTTAGTTTTTATGGATAATAATGAATATATCCAACGTATGAGCCTACTACTGGATGGGGAAGCTTACATTAAGTCCTCTTTGAATGAAGTAAATGGGGCTTATAGACGTTTTAGGGGGTTTATTTATGATCTATTTTTAGATGGTAGGATTGATATTGATTTATTTAATTATTTTGATATTCCTTACCCCCTTACTCCCGTCCTATTTGGACTTCCAAAAATTCATAAGAATATAGATAATCCCCCATTCCGCCCCATAATTGATGGTAGGCAATGCATTACCTATGCCTGCGCTAAATTTGTGGATAGTAAACTAAAGGAAGTGTTGAAAAGTGAAAAACAAATATGTAAGGATTCATGGACCTTTTTAAGTGCAATTAATGACATCCCTTTTGCTGATGATGTCAATTTCCTTACCATTGATGTACGTGACCTTTGCACTGTGATTCCCCAAGACATAGGTTGTGAATGGGTCAGAGATTTTTTACTTGAACATCATATGGACGGGCCTCTTATTGATCTTATAGTCTACTTAATAGAGTTAATTTTGAGTAATAATTATTTTTTATTCAATAAACAATTTTACCTCCAAAGAACGGGTGTTGCCATGGGGTCCCCATGTGGAGCCACTTTTGCCAACGTAGTTATGGCTCATTGGGAAAAGCAATTCATGTTTAAAGACAGCTTATTTATGGAAAGGGCCACATGGTACACCCGTTATTTGGATGATATATTCATCCTTTGGAGAGGGGATATCGACTCAGTTAGAAGATTTATTGACCATATCACCGGATTTACTCATTTTTTACAGTTTACATGGGATTTTCAGCCCCATAGTATTTCATATTTGGACATTGAATTAACTAAGTCCTATTGTGATAAACAATATACTTCTAAGATATTTAGAAAGGCCACATACTCCAATTCCTTTTTACATTTTTCTAGCTGCCACCCCTTCTCTCAAAAGAGAAGTGTGGTTAAAGGTCAACTAGTTCAGACAACAAGAATGATTACTTTAGAGGATGATTTTGTGAAGGAATGTGTTTGTTTAAAGGAAATGTTTTATAAGAGGGGTTATCCTGAGTCCTTAATTGATCCTTTAATTAAGGAAGTTCAGAACAAACGTTCTTTAGGTATTTTTCAACCTTTATTAGCCTTTAAAGAAAATATTAATGTAAGTTTAATGGATGAGAATGATTGCTATATTCCCAGTGTCGACATCTGTGAGCTCAGTTGTGGTGAACAAATTTGTAACCCTTGTAATAATGATGACTTCAGAATTAGTTTTATCACTACTTTTTCTATGGATGCTTACTTGGTAAGATCTATTGTGAATAAAAATTGGTACTTTTTGGCTGAGGATAGTTCTATAAAGAACAGTATAAGTGACTTTCCTCATTTTGTATTTAGGAGAGGTAGAAATTTGAAAATGCTTTTGGAGAGTGGACCACCTAAGATTTATGGTCCCCATTGTGGTATGTTTAAATGTGGGACATGTAGGTGGTGCAAATATATAAAAGTAACCAAGCAGGTTAGTGTAGGAAATATGTCTTTTTCCATTAATGGCAAATTTAACTGCAACACCATGGGTGTTGTTTACTTAGGAATATGTACTTTCTGCCCAGCATTTTATGTAGGTCGCACTGAAAGGCATTTAAAAAATAGAATTTATGAGCATATTTATGCAATAAATAAATTAAATTTGAATAATGCCCTTGTGAGACACATTAACTCTAGCACCTCACATGAATTTAATTTTGTAGTGTTGGATAAAATTATTGAAAATGAAAGGGGCGGTTCAAGTGACCTAAAATTAGACGAGAAGGAATTAATTTGGCAAATTAAGTTGAATGCAGCTTCAAAGCCAGGTCTAAATGAAGCTATTTCATTCAAGAGTGTTTTAAAACTGAGAGCCTTGTTGAGATGAATTGTATATTATGTATATTTATTTATATATTTATATTTTTATATTTTTATTTTTAAATATGCATAATATTTAGATGTACTAAAGTATGCTTAATACCTTAATAGTGTTATTTATGACTATTTTTTAATGTTTATAATATTTAGTGTGAGCCCTTTTAAATGTGGGCTTGTCTTTTGTATTTGTTCCATGATGTCATTGTACTGATTATGTATTTAATGAATACTTTATGCATTTGTTAATTGTCTGAAGAAGTTTGCTGAAATAGTAAACGAAAGCGCTTACCTCATTCAGTTTCTTAATATTATAATTGTAATTCTAATAATATAATATACAGTATATAGCAATATGTCAACAATGCCCAAGTTTCTATGTGGGAAAGACATCTAGGAGACTAAGGGACCGAATGTATGACTATTTTTTGGACATTAAATATTGTAAATTAACTAATGCATTATTTAGGCATGTGAATCAAAATAGTACCCATGATTTTAAGTTTTATGTATTACATTCTATCAAGAAGGCTCCACAAGGAGAAGTTACCAATGATCATTTAAATGTAAAAGAAACTCAGTGGCAAATAAAATTAAAAGCCACTTTATATCCTGGTTTAAATGACAGTTGTTTGTTGGTACCTATTTTAAAGTTAAAACATTATGTAATTTGAGAATAGTGAATCGTTAATTGTTTTAGATATAGGATTTAGTAAAATTCCTTTGAGTAAATTGCTTATGATTGGTCACATGTTTTAATTAGTATATAAGTGGGGTTTGAGGGAATGGAAATTGTTCTGAAGAAGTTCATATTGTCATTGAATGAAAGCGCTTAACTTTATATAATAAAGGAGATTTTAAAGCTATTTGCTGTGGTGTACTGGTTCCTTGCTTTTGGCGGTCAGCATCGTTCATAATGCATCTCTGAGTTAAAGTTCTTGATGCATAAGCAATGGATATGCCTTTTTGAAGACATGCTGTGCCAAGGCCATACCTTGAAGCATCACAAGAAAGAATTACAGGTTTGTGGACATCATAATATCTCAATGTGGGTGGACTGGTAATTTTCTTATTCAGAATATCAAATGCTCTTTGGTGTTGTTCCAACCAGGACCAGTTTACAGTTTTGCATGTCACCTCACGTAATGATGCAGAAAGCTCACTCAAGTCTTAGATGAACTTTCCTAAGTAGGTGACCATACCTAGAAAACAATGTAAACACATGACATTCTCTGGAACTGGCATTTCAAAATTGCTGTTTGCTTAGATGGATCTGGTTATAAGCCAGGTTTTAAGAATTTACATTTCTGAGGATTCAGTTTGAGATTTACTTCATGTGCATGGTCTAGATCTTTTCTAAGATTTCTGTTGTGCTTGTCTTCACTATTGCCTCCAACAATAATCTCATCTAATATAATAGCACGTAGATAACTAAAAAATAATTTGTTCCATGGCACATTGAAATAGCTCACTGACAGAATTAATTCCAAATGGCATTCTTAAAAATCTGTATCTACTAAATGATGTACTGAATGTGTTTAGCAATGAACATTTGAGATCCAGTGAAATTTGCCAAAAGGAGAGCTTTTTGCATCTAAGACTGGAAAGACAGTGGAATTTGGAATGAGAGCAGCTACCTCTTTTACCGTACACATTAGATGATGAGGACACTTAAGTGCTTTGTTTAAATCTCATGGATCAATACATATTTGAATATCATCTGAGCTTTTCTTATGAGTTACAACCATGGAGAATACCCATTCAGTCAGTTCTTCTACTGGAGTAAGGACATCTAAATTCACCATTTTGTCTAGTTCTGCTTTACTTTGCTCTGAATTGTTACTGGAATCTTCTGTGCTGGTCTGACAACTGGGCTTACTTCATGGTTTAATTTCATGGAATATGTGACTGGAAGTTTACCAAGCTCATCTTTGAAAATATCAGCATATTCACTAAAAATATTCTGTGTAAAACTATCATTGTTATTCAGATTTATATGGTGGACCTCTTTATTAAATGAAATCAGATCCATTCTCAGACTGTCTTTGAGACCCAGAAGTGACTACATGTGTCATTTGACTATGTAAAACTGCAAGTCATAGCTGTTTCCAGCAGAATGGCATAAAAGAACTACTGCACCATCAGTTTGAATCTCTTTACTACCATAAGCAAATAGTTTTGCACAATTTGCTGAATCAAGTTTCTCACCAGCTTTTACTTTAGCAAACATTTGTGCTGATGTAACATTGCACTTAGATCCAGTGTCTACTTTAAGTTCTACAGGTTTATTAATTTGTACAGTACAAAATATTCCACTCTTTGGTGACAACTGATAGTCTACTGTATTAACTGTTTCATCAATCACAGAGACACCATGAACATAGAAAATTTGCTCACAACTCTTGAGATTTGCTACAGTCTGTATCTGATCTACTTGCTTCTTTGGATACTTTCTTTTAATATAAGCTTGCGACACTTTAGACTTGCAAAGACTTTTGAAATTATTCCACTTTTTACATTTGTGACATTGCTGACCAAAAGCTAATCACTTTGCCTGTTTAGGTTTATGACTGCCTCCACAATTGCAACAGTTAACAATGAGGTTGGGTGCGGCACTGCCTCTCAATTTGTATTTCTTTTTCATCTTCACTTTCTGCTGCACACTATCAGCATTCGCACTAGCAGATAGAGCAAACATGCTTTTCTCATTCGTAGGTATATTCATATGCTTTTCTGTAATCTCATGTACTTGACAAATCTTAATGGCTTTTCTCAATGTTAATTCAGTGTCTCAAAGCAAAATCTTTCTCAGTGCATCATTAGTAACATCATATACAAGACAGTCTTTTATCAACTCATTTCATAGATCACCAAATCTGCATGTTTTTGCTTTATTTCTTAAGTCAGTGATATATGATGCAATAGTTTCACCAGGCTTTTGACTTCTTGTGTAAAATGTGTGCTTTCCTATTGTAATATTCATTTGAGGGTTACACATTTCTCTAAATTTATGTTTTAAGCATTCATGGTCTTCCCGTGATTCAGCCTGTATCACAATATGGTGGTTCTCCCCCTCCCCAGCATAAATAGCAGGTGCATACACAAATTAATGTTCTCACTCAGTGGCCTCTGAGCCAACTAAATTGAGAAGTATAAAAGCTCTTGTACGTGTGTCTTTATTAGAAAATGAAGCCTGTATGAAAATATCATATTCTTGCTCAAACACTTGCTAATTTTCAGCAATATTATTATCAAACATCAGCAGTTCAGGTCTGAGAAGTCTCTCTGCCATAACAACACATCTCTTTTAAACATAAGTATAGATCTGGTACTTGTAATTTTGCTCAAGTGCACAACAATCTCTCTGAAAATGCTTTACTTTAACACTGCAAATACCTTGCACACTCTGGCCATTTTGGACTCTTTGAAAAGTCTTAGTTAATGTGAAAAAGTCAGACACTGTGAAAAAATTAAGGCAATTTGGCCTTTTTGAACATTTTAAACACTTCAGAGGTTATTTCAAACACTTTAAATATTATGCTGCTGTCTCAGACATTTTGAACATCTCAGAAATTATTATGAACACTTTGAATGCTACACCACATGTCTGGCAACTAAAAATCATTTGAAATAAGTTTAGGTAACATTGAACAGCCACTGACCTGTTTGCTAGTTCGCTCCTGGATATTACTCCACTTCTAACTGCGTGCCTCATTGTTTGCAAGCTGCTTCAACTTCAGATCCCATTCTGACTCCATGTCACATGTCTCTTGTATTCAGATGAGACACTGAGGCTGGGTATGCGTTCAAGTTGTTTATTATACATACACACATCAGGAGCCATAATTTGTACATATACTTCATATTTCATATGCTTACTGACTGAATTGTTACTTCTAACACACATACATGTGCTTCTGCATTCAAGCTTGCATTCACTGACTGACTAAACAAAATGGTACTGATCTCGCATGTACTCAGTAGCTTATATACGCATGCTGTCTAGCTACAGTGGCTGAGTAGGTTCAATATACACACTGATCTACAGGGTGGGCCTGAAAACTGAGCCAACTCTGCTCTGAGGCTGGCATTAGAGCTGATCTAGTAAGAGTTGAAGCTCCAAGAGTAAGGGAAGGTTCCGATAACTTTGAAGTTGATCCATGACCCCTGAAACTGACACCAATGCTTTGACTCCAAGTTTCTTTCCAGGTCAAGGTGCTTGGAACTGGTCAGATCAAAGATGTCACTGGAGTGGAAGCTGACCAAGACTTTGGATCTGATGAGGACAATCCCTCAGTGAAACCCAGAACCAAAACAAGAAGGCAAAGTGGGGTAGGAGCAATCACAGGCAAGGGTAAAGGGCCAAAGCTCACAGGTTCAACAGGGGTCAGAACCAGGAGAACCCCCAGTTGAATGTGGGTCATGAGGAACTTCCTCATCCTCCTATCTACATCTGCTTCTGTCAGGCTTCCAGTAAACTGGTCTAATCTGATGGAGGAAGAAGAGGGAGGTCTTGAAGATCTATGCACTGGTCTCTTCTACAAGAAGAGGCAGTGCAGTCTAAGGGAGACTGCTCCAACAATAATCTTGGCTTTGGCAAGGGAAGAGTTTGATGTTCTATAATTACTGGATCCAAAAGGGGAGTTAGAGTAGAAGCTTTTGATAGTTTTGGGGGCATAGCCAGAGAAGCCAGTGACAAGGAGAAGCAGTTGGGGGAATACTTAATAAACTCTTTGCTCTAATCCCTTGGCTTGTCACAACTCTTCTCACCTTTGTGTTTGTCTGCCTGATGACTTTTTAGCAAATGGGGAGGCTCTAGAAACAGTAGGCATAACTTTGGATGATTCTCCCACACTGAGTGGGAGAGGTCCCTTCAACTCAAGTTTATTGTCCCATTCAATGGCAACTCACTGGCCCAAAGCAGTGCAAATACTACAGTCTTCATCCAAATGGGCAGCACCCAATCTGTGTACACATATCAGATGGGCATCTGAAATGGGACTCGTGGCCACTTTTTATACTCTGATAGCGTCTCAGCCATGGTAATAATAGGGGGGGGGAAAAGCAACAACAACAATAGTAATAGTAATGGCAACAACAATATCACTCACAATTGGACTGACTCTAATGGCACCAAACTGCTCTAACAAGGATTGGTGCCAAAAGTGCAAGGAAGGTTTTTTTTTTGTTTGTTTTTTTGGATAAAGGAGCTATACAATTAAAGAAAGGGAGAAGAAGAAAACTGAAAGATTATAGAGCAATATAAAAATATATGAGAAAGTACTACAACTTAGCTGAGGCAAGCTTGAGTAAAGGAATCACGTCTGTTCCTGATGAGCAGCAAATGAGATCTGAGGTAATATTGAGTATATAAGGGGATAATGAGTAGGGGGAGGAGCCTGAACTATGGATCCCAAAGTTTAGAGTGTCTGGAGTTGGATCCAAGGTCAGATATGAAGACTCATCCATTGAGGAAAGGACAGAATAGATAACATCAGATCTAATAGTAATCTTCACAAAAAAAACGCCAGTCTCATAAAAATCTTCAAATCTTTTTCTTTCTAATCTTCCTGTTCTGTTTTTAATGGCTTTTTTAATCTCATACTTATGATCTTTCCATGGATACAGTAAATAATACTTCTCCATTATCCTGTTATACCATTACTTTATATTGTTTTAACTTCATCAATATTAATTTTCCATAACTTTCTGTTGTAATCATATCCTTGTTTTTCCATCATCCCCTCCTTTTGACTTATTTTATTTCCCTATTTACATTTCTTCACACTCTGTATACGGTATTTTCCATATGAAGCTACCTTCCTTCTCTTTCATATTTTAATACCAAAAAACTGTTTATAGATGCCAAATATAGAACTTTTTTTTTTAATTCAGAACTCCTTCTTTCTTATTTCATACAATTCCATCTCTTATACATTCAGACTTGATCCCCAGAAAAAAATGAAATAAAATCTCAAGCAATTTTTTTTCCATTTTCAAGGAAACATATATACATCCCTCCAAATATTCAACTTTTCCAGTATATATGTACTTAACGTATATATCATCTTTCTAATGGATAAATAGTACATTTTCACCAACTAATAAATTTACCTCTTTATTTCATTCAGAATTGTTCTTCATTGTTCTATTATATTTCTGCTTTCACCAAACTTGATTCCTAATATAGTTATTTTATTTCTAATAAAATATATTCCATTTATCATTTTCATTTCACCAAACCATTTGCTTGTTGACCTATTTAAACTTAATCCAGCTTTACTTAACCACATTTCCATCCTTGTAACACTTTCCCTCATCCATACTATATTTTTTTTGCTACGATAACTAAATCATGGGTCTATATTAGATCAGCAAATGCTTAAACAAGCAAACGCTGATTGATTGACCTTATTTTAATGAAAGTTAGAAACATTGAAGCAACAGAAACTCTAATTTTTTCCTAGGGGAAAGAATTTGGTTGTCCGTTTCTGTTGCTTCCGTATTTTCAGTGCTGTGGTGGAAAGCTACGGTTGGATTCAGGTAAGTGTGAAATTGTTTGGATGTGAGTGTTAGGGTGGGTTAGGTGAGTTAGGGTTAGGGCTCAGGTTAGGTATGTGTGCAATTGTGTGGACATGAGGGTTAGGGCAGATTTAGGTGAGTTAGGGTTAGGGAGCGGGTGAGGTGAGTGTGCGATAGTGACGGACCTTAGGATTAAGGTTTGGGTTAAGGTAAGTGGATAGTTAGTGGTGTGTGCATAGTTTAGTGTAGGGTTAGGTGTCAGATTTTAGATGTATGTGTGTGGATTTCCATTTGTTTGGTGTGCTTGTGTTGTGTGTATGTGTTTTGGATCAGCAATTTTTTTCCCTAGGAAAAAAATCGCTGATCTGACAGTTCGAGATTGTAAGCTTTCCCTTACATAAGGTCGATCAATCAGCATTCGCTGATCTAATATAGACCCTAAATCATCCACATATGAAAGATATGCAGGTATCATTACACCTTTTTTTCAATTTTTATTTTCTTTCCTAACCAACCATTTACCATACATAACCTTTATACAATGCATATAATAACAATTCATTAATACTTTTATCATTTTTTCAAACCTCGTAGTCCCCTAAAATATCTCACATTCCCTCATGAGTGCTGAAGCAAATGCTTTTGCTAGGACACATGCAAACAATCTTTACCCTTAAAACAGCATTATTCAGCATTATTACTTCTTTTATCATTACTAACACTTCCTTCACTTGTTTTCCCTTCACTCCATATACCCCTTCCCCTATTACTTCATCCAAATAATCCCCATTCTTTTTTGTATTCTTTTTATAAATATTTTATAATCAGTGTTCTTCAGTGTTATTAGTCTCCAGTTCTTAACAGGATTGGTTCTTAAAGTAACTTTGTCATTGTGAAAAATAATGTAAGGAGATTTGGATGACAGAGCCTGGAGTTCAGAAATTCTTCACCAATGTAATAGCTAGCAAAAAAAAAAAATAATTTTCCAAGACAAAAAACTTTAGATCAGTTTTGGCTGAAGGTTCAAAGGGTTTTTGTGTCAACCCCTGAAGTATTACTGACAGATCCGAAGGAGGTGATGGGTCTTTCACTGAGGCCTGAGTAAGAAAATACCTTTTAGGAATGCCTTATATAATTTGGAAGATGGTAAACATGAAGCTTTGCCTCCTGAATGAAAATTTGATATGGCTGCTAACTGCACATTGATTGTGGAAAAACTAGCACCTTTCTGAAAAAAGGTTAGCTGAGAACACCAGTACCAAACAAACAGGAACAATAAAAGGGTCAATTCCCTTTTTAAGAGCCCAAATGGAGAATCTTTTTTTTTTATTTACTGTTGTAAATCTTTCCAGTAGAAGCTTTCTGGGAGGATAAAAGTATATGACAAACTGGAGAGGAAAGCCTTTGCTATCTAGCTATTAACAGAATTGGAGTAACCATGAAGTTAGTTTGAGGCTTGGAATATTGGGGTGCTTTGTCCCCAAGGGATGTGAGAGAAGGTCTGGACTGGTGTCCAGTATCCATTGAGGATAACAAAGATGAGACCAAAGGAAGGATAACCACACCTGGTGAGACCAAAATGGGGCAATGAGGATAACTGACCTCTTCAACTGACTGGCTTTCTGTAAGAAATTTGGAATCACCGTTACCAGAGGATAGGCATAATGGAGACTGGAGAACCATATGTGGACTAGGCTTGGTGACTCCACCTGAAAGTGGATTAATCAAAATACTTGCCGCACTTGCTGATGTGAGGAGATGCAAAGAGATTGCAGCAAGGCTAGTTCCAATGACGGAAAATCTTCTCCACCATTGACTGACTGAGAGACCACTCATGAGATAAGAAAATGGTCCTGCTGAGTTCACCCACTAGTATGTTGGAGTTCCCTGGAATGTGCATAGTTGGAGGAGATCACCCCCTGCCACACTCTCATAGCCTCTCGACAGAGAGGAGTTAGATTGGGTTCTCCCTTGTTTGTTGATGTACCAGACCGTAGACATGTTGTGGGTTTGAATTGCAATGGTACCCTGAAGAAGAACATCTTGAAAGACCTGTAAAGTTAATAGGACTGTTATCATCTCTGGGACATGGGACACTGATGTGCAAATTGGTCTCTTGGAGGGGTGTTGTGCCTTGGATCAGCTGTCCCAGAAAATGCCACCTCCCCCCCATTGGGAGGTGTCCATGGTCCCCATGTCTACTGGAGAAGATAATAAATTGATAGCCCACATAAATGTCGTCTGAATGAATTCACCAATGAAGAGGATTTCTGCATATCTGAGTAAACTTGACTGGATATGATAGAGGATAATGCAGAATAGACCACTGAGCAGCTAGAATCCATTGAAGAACACACATATAGAAACATGTCATAGGAACTAGAAACTTGCCATAGGAACTAAGACTATGGTCACTGCCATCAAACATAGAGCCTGAAGGACAAGTCTGGATTGAGCGGCAGGATGCACAAAGATTTGCTGAACCTGAAACTTGATTGTTGTATGTATACATGAACAGGCAGAGAAGCAATCTCACATACTGTGTAAAACTGGGCACCAATGAACTCCAGGCTCTGCACTGGTTGCAGTTTGGATTTGGAGATGTTTACAGTAATGCCTACTGTTTGAGAAAGTTGGATCAAATAGTCTCTGGACTGTTCTAAGAGATGCCTGGTTGGGGCAGTGAGGAACCAGTCATCTAAATATGGAAGCACTCAGAATCCCAGTCTTATGTGAGCTACTACTACTGCCATACAATTGCTAAACACCCTGGGAGCTGTGGTGATAACAAAGGGCAGGGCTCTGAACTGATAGTGACTGGCTCCCAACTGAAGGTGTAGATGTCTTCAGTATCATCTGCTCCTCTTGATTTGATAGTATGCACCATGAAGATCAATTGACCACATCTAATCATCCTTGCACAAAAAGGGCAGTATGGAATGAAACCTGACCATTCAGAACTTTGACTTCTTCACAAATTGGTTCAGGTTACTTAGGTGCAAAGTTGCTCTCAGATCCCCTGTCTTCTTTGGCACTAAAAATAACCTTGAGTAAGTTTTGAATCTTCTTTGGTCTTGTGGAACCTCCGGGATGACTCTTTTTCCAGCAGCTTTTGAATCTCTTCATCTGAAGCTTTTCTCTGACTGGGTAGAATGTCTGGAAGCTTCTTATTTTGGTAGGAGTAATCTGAAAAAATGGTATGAAATAACCTTTCAATATTATTTTTAAGATCCAAGAATCTTTTGTTATAGAATCCCAGGTGTCTGAATGCAAGGATAAATGCCCGCCCCGACTACCTCCAGAGATGAATAGTCGAACAACCCTTCAGAAGCACTGATAGGGTCTATTCAGAAAGAAATATTAGAAACCATATTTTTGTGGTCCTCCTCTGCCACAAGAATGGTGTCTTTCATTTGAACTCACCCCTCTGCCCCTGGAGGAGTTGTCCCCATGTGATTCCTGAAAAAGACATTGGGAATTACAGAACCATATTTTCTGCCCCTGCTTTGATTCCGGGAAAAGATTGTTAAAGGGTAGAAAATTGAATCCCCAAAGAAGACATGTTTTTTCCTTCCTGATCACTCCTGGAGAGCATTTCTTTATCATAAGGGACAAACAAGGATGCTCTATCAAAAAAAGCATTGATGAAGGAAGACTTGAAGGGTTCCTCAAGGTTACATAGCCAAATCCAGGCATGTCTCCATATGCAATGCCTGAACCAGCAGCCCATGAGGTACATTCTGCAGCATTGCATATCAACCTCATGGACGCATTACAAATGGATAATAGAATGGACAGTTGCGAGGATGATCTTTTATAGTCCTCCACAGACATGGACTCCAAGAGGGATTTGGAGAGCTCCTTGGTGAAATCCATCTGCAGTCTTGTAAAGTGCACTAAATAATTCAGGGACCTCAAGGCAAAGGTCAATGAAGCAAATATGCACTTTCCAAATCTCTCCAATACCCTAGACTCTCTATTAGGGGGATGGACAGAAGAGCTCTGCTCAGCTAGCTCCTTATTTGTGGCTGACACCACAACCATAACATCTACAGGGACTCCTTTACTCTAATGGGGTCTGTCTTTTGGTGGCACCAAAATCTTGTCTGGATAAAGGGATACTTGTTCATCAGAGTCCAGTTCCGTCCATGCCTTGTGAGAGAATAGGTAGATAAGCTCATCAGCTAGGGGAGTCACCCAAGACGTAGATGGATCAGAACCAAAAGCTTCCCAAAATACCTCTGGGAAAGGAGTATCTGAGGATCAACCACCTTTCTGCTTAAGGATGTCTCAAATGTCTTAGAATGAGATGTCATCAGGTGGTGATCTGTGAGACCATTCCCCTTTGTTGAAGTCAGTATCCTCTGTGAGAGATTCCAAAGGGGAATATATGTGCCTCCTTTTGCATGTTATCTTACAGGGAACCTCCTCAGTGGGATACACTGGGGATGTGTCTGAACAGAGGGGAAGTTGCCCAAAGGGAACTATCAAGACACTATTTTGTACTGGCTGTCTTTGTGGAATAGGTATGATGGATCAGAGATGAGATCTGATGGAAGAACAGATGTAGGATGCAAGGAAAAAATAAAAAAAGAATGATCAGGTCCCTTGGAAAAGAGAAAACCCTCTCCACTACCTCGAAGGCAGACAGACCAGGAGAAGCCATGGCTGACTGCATCAGAGTCGAGACTTCCAAACCAGACAAGCCCAGACTCTGTCCTGATCTATGCCTCAAGTAGAGAGCCAGACTAGAGCTACATAGTGCAGATGCTCTGAGCAGCAAGGATGGCTCCAACAATATTAGAGTAGATTTCTGACCCCAGATCCAACACCAAGGCTTTGGCTCCAGGCCTCATCCTGATCCATGGTGAAAGGAACAGAACCAGTCAAGGAAACTGTCAGAGTCAAAGATGTAGCCCTTTTTGGCTCTGACACTGATTCTCTTGGAACTTTTGTATCTGAGGGCTCTGAAGCCAAGGGACAGTCAGAGAAGAAGATATTACTATATCGGAAGTGGAAGGGAGGCTCACAGATCTGATGGTAAATGGAGATGGAATGACCCCATCTGAATCTGCTCTCTAAGGAACTTTCCCATCATTCTATCCACTTTAGCCTCAGAGAGACTTCCGGAGGACCTATAAGATAAGGTGGTGGACTGTGGCCTAGAGAGTTTCCCTAGAGTGGTCAATTGTGAACTCAAGTGAACAAGCTCTGGGAGTCTTTGAAACAACAAATATTGAATCAGACATTTACTTAATACAATTATGGGATCCAAGGGTTTGGGATCTGACGTTTTCCATTTTGGATCTGAGGAAGTAGGATCCAAAGATCTTCAAATCTTCAGGGAGGCTCTGAAGTCATAGAGGTAGAAGGAGTCTTTGGAGATCAAGAGGACCTCTTTCTAAACTCCAATGGAGCCTTCAAATATTTGCTGGGGGGTTTGATCCCCAGAGAAGGAAAAAGAAGAAGGGGGTAGTAAACCCATGAGAACCAATTTGTTCCTCCTATCTGTAATCACCCTAGAATTAAAGGCAACAGAGATAATACAATGAATGTGCTGTTCTTAGACAATAAATGCACTCCCTGTGAGCAGCAGAATTTGGAATTTTGTGCCCACAGGAAATGGAAGGGCTTCTCAGCCATTGTTTTTGGAAAAGATAAAGAAGAAAGTTTTTTTTTAAAGCAAAAAGTACCAACAGTAGTAAGGATACACACCCTAAAAAGGGTAGGAAAAAATAGAAGTAAAAGAAAGAAGGTACCAAGAATGCTATGCAGAAAGTGCACTAACAAGGTAGAAAAAGAGAAGTTAGAGAAAAAGTCTAATGAAACTTCAAACAGTTAATAGATAAAAGGGGAGGATGTAGAGAAAATTAATTAGATAAGGTTTTTGATAAAAAACACTACTCATAAAAGCTCAAATGCTTAAAAAAGTCTACTGAGAGAGAATCTGTGTCTGTGCAAGATGGCAGAAAATGAGAGATGAGGTATTGTAAGCTAGCTGGGGCATTATGGGTAGAGGGAGGAGTTCAAGAGTTGGATCTGTAAGTCTGAGATATGCGGCCAAGTTGTATTTGGGGTCATCTTTTGGCTAACTAGTGAGGTGTATGTAGGGTTACCATACATCCGGGATTCCCCGGACACGTCCTCTTTTCGGGCTCCTGTCCAGGCGTCCAGGAGGTTTTTGAAAATTCTGCGATTGTCCAGGTTTTTCAAAAACCTGGACAAATCACAGAATTTTCAAAAACCAGATGTCCCTATTTCAGTGGGATTGTCCCAGGATCGGCAGTCCGATCATGAGTCCTACACTGCTGGTTACAGTCCTGACAAAACAGCCTCCACTTTGTTTGTTTTTTTTTATTGACCCTTATACCGGTATACCAGCCAATCAAAAAATTGCAAAACGGAGCTCTGTTCAATGCGGAACTGCTTGATGTTCCGCACTGAACAGAAGATGGCCCGCTGTGCAAGTTTTTGATTGGCTTGTATACCGGCATATGGGCCAATCAAAAAAATCGAAAAAATGGAGCTCTGTTCAATGTGGAACTGATTGATGTTCCGCATTAAACAGAAGAGGGTCCGCTGTGCGAGATTTTGATTGGCTCATATACCGGTATACCAGCCAATCAAAAAAAATCGAAAGATGGAGTTCTGTTCAATGTGGAACTGATTGATGTTCTGCATTGAACAGAAGAGGGTCCATTGTGCAAGTTTTTGATTGGCTCGTATACCTGTATATGAGCCAATCAAAAAAATCGAAAAACGGAGCTCTGTTCAATGTGGAATTGCTTGATGTTCTGCATTGAACAGAAGAGGGTCTGCTGTGCAAGTTTTTGATTGGCTCATATACCGGCATATGGGCCAATCAAAAATTGACAAACACGGAGCGTCTTTAATGCAGAACTGAGATGTTCCGCATTAAAAACTAATTTTTTTTTTTTTTTTGGTCTTCACCTAGTGTGAAAGACCTTTTGTCCCAACCTGGCCAGTCAAGAATCTGGCAACCCTAAGAGGATGAAAAAATATGTTCTGGTATAATACCAGCACATATTTTTTCATCTTCTTTTTCGTATAACCAAATATGGTAACTATAGGTGTAGAAGCTCTTGAAAGTAAGAAATGCAGCCTTCAAATCCCAAGATATGGAAGTTTTAAGTGTGGCCAGAGCCAAATTGAACAAAGGTATCAAAGAGGTGAAAAGATGGCAGAAAAATCCAGAGTCACTTCAGGGACCAGAAGGATACCAGGCAACTATGGAAAGAAATTCAAACCATCACCGACTACAAGCCTACATCAGCTTCATGTGATGATAGTATCGAGTTTTTGAACCAACTGAATAAATTCTTCAGTAGGTTTGATGCTGACAACAAAACAACGGCATGCAGAATCCCTAAAATCAAGGATGCAGTGGTGCTGAGCTTCAATACAATCAATGTCACCAGAACCCTAAAATGTGTCAACCCGAAGAAAGCAGCTGGCCTTGACAACATCATGGGCAGGGTACTAAGGGAATGTGCAACAGAACTGCCTCCAGTAATCACTGACATCTTCAACACCTCACTAAATCTAGCCAGTGTTCCAAAATGCTTCAAGGAGATGACTATCATTCCTCTAACCAAGAAACCACAGCCAACAACTCTGAATGACTACTGACCAGTTGCTTTAACCTTGATGGTAATGAAGTGCCTGGAGAGGCTGGTCAAAGATCATATAGCCTCAATTCTACCTGTGACACTGGACACACTGCAATTTGCATACAGGACAAACCGCAGTATAGGGGGAGGCCATCTCACTAGCTCTCTATGAAACACTGACCCACTTAGAAGGCAAAAACTGCTCTGCAAGACTGCTATTCATCGATTTCAGTTCTGCCTTCAACACCGTCATCCCTCAGAATTTGATATCGAAGCTACTTCAACTGGGCATAGACTCTTTTTCTTCTTCTTTCAGCTTTTCCCAGTTAGGGCTCACCACAGCAGATCACCTGTCTGCTCATGATTGGCAGTAGAGTTTTTACGGTGTCGAGTTGCAAGCCCGGGGCCCAACCTTCCACGGAAGGCACACACATGCTTGCACTCATGCCTAGGGCCAATTTAGAGTGTCCAGTCCACCTAGATCATGTCTTTGGTATGTGGGAGGAAACTGGAACACCCAGAGGAAACCCACGTGACCACAGGGAGAACATCCAGACTCCGCACAGAAGGCACCCCAGCCGAGGATCGAACTGGAGAACCTCTTGCTGTGAGGTGACAACACTAACTGCTGCACCACCGTGGCACCCACAACTGGGCATAGACTCTTATTTATGCAATTGGATTCTGAGCTTCCTAACTGAAAGGCCTCAAAAGGTTTGTGTTGGAGACAACAGCTCTGGAAGTATCATCCTGAACACAGGAGTACCACAAGGATGTGTCTTAAGCCCTCTACTTTTCATTCTGCTGACACATGACTGCATGGCCACACATGAGATGAATAGGATATCAAATTTGCGGATGGCACTACTGTTATATGCCTGGTCAAAGATGGAGAGGAGAAGGCCTGCAGGGAAGACAACTACTGGTCTGGTATGACAGCAACAATCTATCACTGAATGTCAGCAAGACAAAGGAGCCGATTGTTGATTTCAGAAGATCTCAAGTACCACAAAAAACCTCTAGTGATGAAAGGGATGACAGTGGAAAGGGTCAAGAGTACAAAGTTCTTGGGTGTTCATATCACGGAGGACTTATCCTGGTCAGTCCATGTATCCAGCACTGTCAGAAAAGCTCAGCAATGCTTGCACTTTCTAAGGAAGCTTAGGAAGGGAAAATTACAAAGCTCCATACTTCAGACCTTTTATAGGGGCACTATTGAAAGTGTCCTGACAAACAGCATTGCAGTCTGGTATGGGAGCTGTAACAATCAGGATCAGAAGGCTCTCAAGAGAGTAGTAAGGTTGGCAGAAAGAATCACTGGCATCTCCGTTACACCTCTCGGAGATCTACACAAATGCCGGTGCATCAACATGGCCAAAAAGATTTCCAGCGATACTACGCATCCTGCCAATGATCTCTACACTTGCCTGTCCTCAGGCAGGAGCTACAGAAGCCTGCATTGTAAGACCACCAGACTAAAAAACATTTTTTTTCTGCTCTCCATTAGACTGTTGAACTCTTGGGAAAAATGAGCCATGACGTCTGTTACATAATTAGCCTATCAAGGGGCTTATTTTATGGATTTGCAATAACTAAATGCAATACTAAGGTAGCTCACCTATGCACTGAAGGACTATAAAGTGCAATATACAAACTGTGCAATAATTCAGCCTATTCATAGATATGCTGCTATTGTTTCAATTTTACTTTGACAAAATTACCTTCATATTGTTCTTTGTCTTCCTTGTCTCCTGTTCTGGGATGGGTGTGGGTCACTGCTGTCCTACTTTACTTACAAATTGCTACTTATTAAAATTCTACTGTGATATTTTATTAATTTTTCTTTGTCTATATGTGCAACTGTTTCCTGCATTGAGAACGAAGCATTGTAATTTTGTTCAGCTACACTGATGTGTAGTTCTGAATGACAATAAAGGTTTCTTTGACTTGACTTTGACATGATCTGTAATCCATATGTTGAGGAAGAATAAAACGGACAACATCAGATACAATGTTTTGCTGCTTATTCTTTACTATAGTCAATGCATTTTCCTTTCTTCCATCAGCTTATATTTCACATTCTTTTTCATTGGTAACTTGTATAATAAAATTCACCACAAAATGTCCCCTGCTTCATACCATTTTCAAACATTTTTCTTCTGCCTTTTATTGTTTGTTTATCATTCTCTCTCTTTTAAGCCCCCCATAGGTACACCAACATTTTTTTTCGAAAATTATATTATACCATTCTTTTTTTTTCAATAAGCGTCTTACTTTTGACTTCCACAATTTCATTTTATTGTCATAATCTTTTACTTCCATCCTGTCCCGTTTTTCTTTTCCATGTTTTCCCATACATTTTATATTTTTCATATAGCATCTTACCTATCATTTCTTTTTGTCTTTCTTTTACCTTTCTCATTACCCAAAATAAATGCACAGATGCTAAATGCACCACTAGATTTTCACTTTTCTCTTCAGGTACAGGCTTGAGACCCAAAAGAAGCTAAAAATTTGAGTGGGAGAGATATAAATGTCCCTAAATACTCTATTTTGTATTTAGCATACAATTTCTTTTTTATGAAATGATAAAAATGTTTCTATCAAGCTAACAGTTTTTTACTTGTTTCAGTATCTTTCTCCATTGGCTTATTGTACTTTCATAGTCACCAAATGTCACTTCCAAAATCTTTATTTCCTTTCTTGTAAACTATATTGCATTTATTTTTTTTATCTCACCAAATCCCTTACGTTTTAACTGCAGACCAACTTTTTTAACAACTTTTCAGTCCTTATTACAACCTCACTTATTCATCCTTTTTTTGTTATTAGAATTAAATCATTTGCATATGTCATACACACTGGTAATATAACATTTTCTTTCATCTCTCATCTAGCGTCCCTCATTTCATGCATGCATGTATGTACTACTGTATTCATTACTAATACAAATAAGCACATAGTCATCAGGCATCCCTGTTTTACTCCTCCCTTAATACTTATTTTTGCTCCCATCCATTAATTTATTATAAATTGTACCCATGAATTTTCAAAACATTTCTTTATTACATTAATATTTTTCTCCTATGCCATATGCCTATAACATATCATATGCTATGGGTCTTACTTATTTATTTTCTTCCAGTATCATCTCTACTTCTTCTATCACTATAATTACCATTTCTTTCAGCACTCTTCTTTTTATACCATAGATCCTTTCTTCTACTACATCATCCAATATTTTCTTCACCCTTTTTGTAGTATTTTCATAAATATTTTATAGTCAGTATTCCCTGGTGTTATAGGCCTTCAATTTTTTATATCATTTCATTCATTCTTTTTTCATATAAATTTTAACACTCTACCACATATGTCTTCTTCCATTATACCTTCCTTCAGCCTTTCATTTAACATTAAAAAAGTTTATTTCATCTTTATTCATTTTGTTACAATGTTCATAATTTAAACAAAAACAAAGGTGCACAGATACGGACCCTGAAACTAAGAACCACTCTGACAAAGACAGAAAATAAATTTAATGGATCAAAAGTTAATTGCTTTAGCCATGAAAGTCTTTTGTGCACTTGTTAGAGTGATTCTTGGTTTTAAAGCCCATATCTGTGCTCCTTTTGTTGTGATTATTGTTAGAGTTGGTGTACATGTGCATTTTTGTGTGTTATAACTTAAACCATCTAATCCTGTTACTGATTCGTTCTTACCTTCTTTTATCAACTTCTCTAGTTCTTCTACTATTAAATCATTTTCTAAAAAAAAATACCTTTTCAGATTTTTTTCACTTTCCATTCTTCTTGCCCATCTGTTTTCTATTTTTCATACATTTTCTCTACAAAATTGTCTACCACCTCCATAATATCTTCCTTAGGGTGGACTTCAAAACATCAAAGTACACAAATGTCAAATGGATAACAATCAATTCTGAAAGATCAAAAGCCAAAATAATGAAACAACAAACCACATGTGTTTTACACCCCCTGCTGATTATATGTACCAACTTCAAGATTGCTATACAGTGGGGAAAGGACAAATTCCCCAGTCCCCACTGTATACAGTTTTGCATGGACTTAACACTGACAGAAGTGATCAAATGCCTTTAAATCACTTGTGACTGTGTTAACATGTTCAACATTTTGAACATTTGATTATATGGGGTGGTATGATTCCTGTTTGCATTTTATGTCTCCTTTGCCATCTCAAATAACATCCATCGTTCCTTTTCTAATTTTGTTTCTTTTCCTAAATAATGGGAACTTCCTCCTTCTTTCCTTTCAGAACAATTATTACCTATGTAACATCTTTTTTACTTCTTCTCTATTCTTTTCATCCATCTGTTTTTCTGTTTCCATTATGTTGTAATTTCCATCAAACACAAATCCCCTGAATCTGGATAAAGTTACCAACAGTAAAAGTATAATGTTCCAAAAAAGCCACCAATTCATTAGAATACACAAGGCAAAACAACACTTTAATACAAAATAGTAAAAATATAAAACATGTGAGCACTTTCACAGAGTCCTCCCTGCTTCCTCAGACATACTACAGTAACTGCTGCTCTTGTTTAAATAATGATACGTCTGTGTCAAATCCAATCAATTGACAGTATCTTGAAATAAAAATTAAAAAGACATACACTATATAAACAATCAAATCATAAAAATAGTGGACTAAAAATGTATGTAAAAAACTGTAAAAGCTTGCTCTTTAAAGTTAGATAGTGTTAAAACTGTATAATATATGTATAGATGTTAAAATATGTGACTGAACATAATAATCAGTGTTTCAAAGCCATGTTCCTGAGAAAAGGTTTCAGTGAAACCTTACTATTACTGTAGTATGTCTGAGGAAGCAGAGAGGACTCTGTGAAAGCACTCACATGCTTTATATATTTTTACTATTTTTTATTAAAGTGTTGTTTTGCCGTGTGTATTCCAATGAGTTGTTGTCATTTCCCTTGTTCTGTCTCATAATACTGCAAAACTCCTTTATATTTCATCTTATTTCTTTTTTATTCTTCTTTCTACTTCTAAATATATTTTTCCATACTTAATAATATGTTCTCATTGTCATATACTCTTGCCATAATATTTGTTCTCTCTTTATCCTTTTTCCTCCTTTTTAAACTCTGCAGTATTTTTATCCCTTTTTCTCCTTTATCACTTCACTGTTTTCCCGGTTCTAGCCCAAACTGCTATACGATCTGAAAACTTTCCCATCTGTACTCCCCGTTATTTCTTTCATGTCTTTAGAGTAAACTATATAATCAAGTTCAGTCTTAAAAATTCTCATTTTATATATACATTCTCTATTCTTTCCTACTTTTAAATCTACACATTCCCCTTAACATCTTAATATCATGTGCTATTTTTCTCCTTTCTCTCCTAAGGTTACAGTTAAAATCTCCTGCCATCAGTATTGATATATTTACTAAGATAATATTTTTTTGATTTCTTCACACAGTTTTCTCTCTGTCATATTAGTATATGCATAAAGCACTATTAATCTTACACATTTGTGTCTCATTCTCATATATCACATAAAACTACTCTTCCTGGTACTAGTATTGCTATATCTAAAATTACTATTTCTGCATTTTTATAAGAATGCCTACTCCAGAATGTCTCATTTCCCGGTCTATATTAGTACAGTAAAAGCTTAGCTTGTCGAACACCGAAATGTTGACACCTAAATAGCGAAAGCTTAAAACTGTGAACGGCCAGTTAAATTAATTTTTTCATAGGGAAAAACATTGTGTGGCCGTTATCGGGAATTTCCCCTTTTCCCCAATGTAGAGCAATCTCGGAGTTGGTATATTTAGTTAGAGAGGGTGTGGGGGTGAAGCCCCCACTTAATTAGGGTTTAAAAGTTTGTTTTAGTGTCCGATGGCCAAGCAAAGTTTTTCCCTAAGAAAAACTTTGTGGAAGTGGCCATTCACGGTTTTAAGATGACACTGTTTAGCTGTTGACATTTGGGTGTTCGACAAGCTAAGTGGTCAATTTTATAATATAGACCCTCATTTCCTACCAAACAAACAATATGATCTCCATCTGCCTGTATTCTTTTCTATTTTTCTTCTTTGTTACATCTGGTATCTAGCAAGCAAAGACATCCATGTTTATTTGTTTACACTATTCTATCACCATCAAACCTCTTACATCTTTTCTAATGTTATTCACATGTAATGTTGAAATTCCTACATCATCATTTCCCCTTCTTTTAAGCATTTTACTTCCAGATCCTATTTTGTGTTTTGCTTCTCCTAAGTCACCTAGCAATTGATTTTCACTATATCGTTCTTGTTCTTCTCCTGTCTCCATTTCTCCCTCTTCTTCCTCTTCACTTTCTAAAATTGCTAATTTATTCTCTTCATGTATATTAATAACATCATGTTGAATTATTTCTTCTCTAACTACATCTTCATTGTTTAACCTTTCTCCAGGATGCCCTTTCCCTATACTACTTTCTCTTGCAACATGTTCTGTACTAAAAGTTCTGTTGTTTGTCTTTCTTCTAAGCTTTCCTCTTCATCTACTCTTTCCTTTTCTAAGTTGGGACAGTCAAACCAAAAGTGTCCAAGTTCTTTACCCTTTCTTCAAAAAGGCTTACAGTTCTGCTGTATGTCTCCTCTCCTCAGACTGGCCACACCTTTGATTATTACAGTCTTGTACTAAATTATTTTCATCCCCACATAACTAACATGCTTTGTGTTGGTCCCAGTACTTAAGAAATCCTCTCTTAATAATCACAGTTATTGTATTTGAAATTTGTTGAATTTTTGTATTTTTAACATTCATTGTTACCCACATTTCTGGGAATTCCAAGATGGAGGAAAGTGCAGCAGAGCTGGACAGGGGATCAGAAGAAAACTTAATGAAGGAAGGAAGGCGAAGGAGATGAAATAACTATTACAGAGTTAGAAAATGGAGGACTGGAGACATAGGTACTTGTAGATTTGATGTACCAGGCAAAGCTAAAGGAAGGAGGAAGCACAATGCAGTGACATGGCAGAGAGAATTTTACAGGAGAAAGAAACTGAGTGGTTGGGAACACAAGCAACTGCTGGTAAAGGGAAAACAACTAAGGTATTCTTGAGTGGTGGAATAACTGGTTTTCAGGATTTATTTCTACAGGGGGGGGGGTTTATTACAAGAAAGAAGTTATGCTGATGCCTTAAGGCAAGGAGGAATGGAGGAAGGAACTTAGAGGCAAGAAACATTTGCAATTTCTCAGCAGCCACAGAGAAGACAGCCAGTGCTAAGAATAAAAAGTAAAAGTGATGACGGTATGAACAGCTATAACATTATGGATAGTATTATTTTGCTAGTAGGGTTTAACATTTAAGACATAAGAGCATTACTTTATTTGGGAGCTGAACATTTTTGTGAAGGCATATTTGAACCTTTTTAACTTGCTAGAAAAAATATTACTGAGACTGAATAAAATAGTAATACAGTAGCAGCACAGAAAGACTGTTTATTTCAGAGTCTGAAACCACAACTGAAAAAGGACTTCAGATATGGATGAGCATGAGTTAAAACAGTTTTTTTCTTTCACCATGTAGTAAAGTCCATAAAGTTAAAAAAATATATGTGATGAAAAAAGTATGGACTGGGGGTTAGGAATGCAGTAGTGGCCCTCCAGTGCCACCTATGAGATCCAGAGAGTGCTTCCTCTTCACTTCCTCTGCTCCTAAGACTAGTTTCACAGTGTCATGACCAAATCTCTTCTAGTAGTATAAATACTACCTCAGGTCTCACCCAAAAACAGGCTACAAGCCTAGTGGGACTAATGCACTCAACAAAGAATAAATAAAAAAAAAAATCAGGAAAAAGTTTTGGAAATTATATATTCCAGCACTTTTCAAAAGAAATGCATTCCTTAACATGCAGGGGCACACCTGGATTAATTTACTGCATCTTCAGCTGATTAATACAGATGTCTATATTGAAAGTCTATAGTGGTTAGATGCTAAAAGCACTGTGGGATGTTGACTACTGGCCATTTAATTTCTCCAAGTGTTTTGGGCTTTTAATATCATGATTGGAATGGACCCCATTCCCATGTCAGGGAATGATTTGAGTATATGAAATTAGTTTTGTTTGAGTCTTTGATGTTAGCCAACAGTGTGCTTCTCAGCACCTGCAATGTACCTAGAATTGCCTTCTTCTGCAGTTCATCTGGGCGTTATATGCATTAGAAGCATATTAACTAACATTGTCAAATTTTTGTATTAGTCCTGTTACTTCCACCACTATTGGAACAACTGGGTATCTTTCTTCCAAACCACTCTCATTGCTGCTTGCAAATCCTGATATTTTATGACATTGTGTCTCTTTTGGCTGCTCTTTTTTAATTTCTCCAAATCTTTTGAGTTTCTAATACCATTACCGGAATGGACCCCATTTCTAAGTCAAAGTATGATTAAAGTTCATGAAATTAATATTGTTTCAATCTTTGATGTCAGCCAGAAGTGCTCTTCACAGCACTCTCAATGTGCCCAGTAATGACTCCTTCTGAAATTCATATGGTACATGTATTGGTAACATATTTAAATATGATTGTAGGTTACTTTTTATAAGACCCATTGCTCCTACTACTTTTGGAACTGCCTGGATATCTTTCTTCCACATTGCTCTCATTTCTGCCTGCAAATCCTGATATTTTATGACTTTGTGTCTCTCTGTACACAAGACACTGTAATCACTGTGCGTAGTGGTAATTTCAATGATCAATGCTACTTTTGTCTTCTTTTTTTGGACCACTATATCCGGTTTTCTAGCATCTTTTCTTTTGAACTGTTGGTAATGGATGATCTCATGTGATGTAGACTTCATCATTTTCTATGATGTTTTGTGGCTCGTGTTTCCAGTGTTTTTCAGCTACTTCAATACCATAATGTTTGCACAATCCCCAGTGCAACAGTCTTGTCACATTATTATGCCTTTCAGTATACAGTCCTTCTGCTATTAGTATGTCACAACCAGCAACGAGGTGTGCAACTGTTTTCAATTCTGTTTTACAAAACCTACATCTGTCTGTTTCTCCCACATGTTCAATGGACTTTGTAAACCAATGTGTACGTAGCCCACTATCTTAGGTCACGAATGTTAACCTTTCATCTCTTGGTTTGAATTCACCTCTCCTTTAGCATCCCTGCAATTGATCCTGATCAACATGAGGTTCTTCCAGAAGTTTTCTATATTTGCAACTATATTTATGCATTTTCCACATTTCTTGCATTCTCATCTGGTCCTTTACCTTATATTATTTCTTTTACTTTTTTGGCATATTCTGTTGCTGCCTGGTTTTTATCTACTTCTGATTTGATTTCCATTCCTGCTTGACACAGATATGCTTCTGCTAGACTAAGCATTGAAGTCAGCTAAGATTCATTCTCCTCATGTTTCAAAACTTTCATTACATTTGAGTCTTGTGAGATCAGCAGATATGTGTGCAATCCCATGACTGCAGATCTATACATGAAATCAGTTTTAAGGAGGCCCATACCTACTTTGAAACAGGTGATATATAATGTTGCTATCCACTGATTTTTTGCGAATCATTTGGTGAACATGAAGCATCCTTCTTTTTTTCCTGTCTAATCTCTCCAACATGTTTTGAGGCCAGTTAGTCACTCCAAAACTGTAAGTTAGGACAGGAAGAGCAAACTGGTTTATAGCTTGGAAGATGTCAATGCTGCTTTCGGGATTAATTTGTCTTCTAAAGTATTCCTTACTAAGTTTTATTTGCATTTGTTCATGTTTTATTGTTGATCCTTTGTCAATTCCCAAATATTTATACACTTGTTCTTTTATATCACATTCCTGTCCTAAACCGATGTTTTCTTGGTGCTGCAGTTTTCCTACTTTAAAGGTTGCTTTTGCTCATTTATCAAGACCAAAAGAAATTCTTATATCATCTGAAAAAGTTTTGACAACTTGCAGTTGTGTTTTCAGTTCCTCATCTGATGAGCTATACAGTTTTAAATCACTGGCAAATACTTTGTTGTTTTCTAGGAGCGAAAGTATAGCCATGGCCTAAGCTTTTAAGTATACAGCTTAATGGGTTAAGGGCAAGACAGAATAGCAGGGGTGACAGACAGTCACTCTGGAATACCCCCTTTGAATTTTTATCGCTGGTATAATAATTTGTCCTTTATCATGGCTTAATTGCAAAGTGGTCTGACACTGTTTTATGGTCACTGTAATGTAGTCAATCAGTGCAGGGTGTATCTTATACATTTTTAAGCACTCTTTAATCCATGAATGTGGTATACTAAAAAAATGCTTTTTTGTAGTCAATTCATGCCATGATTCTTCCACTATTTACAGTTCTCCACTATGACTTTATTTAGCAAGAAATTATCCTTTGCTCCATATGGCTTTCTTGTATTGCTCTTTTGTTCTATTGCTGTAAATGTCAGCATCAGTTCCAGTGTATAGTTTATACATCATCAGAAGGCAAGTTATTTGCCTATAATTTTCAGGTTAGCTTGCAGATTCACTCAAGTAGGAGCATTGTTTTTCCTGTTGTTAGCTAGGTTGGTGTCTGTTCAGGGTGCATATATAAATAGTTCTTATTCATGGCTAAATCTTTGTGCAAAGATGTTAATACTTTTAACCAGAAGTTAAGTACTGCATCTGAACCTGGAGTTTTACAGTTAGAAGCTTTTCTTAACTTTATTTCAATCTCTGTGGCTGTTACTTTGTCCCATTTCATATCCAGTATCTTTAAACTTTTTATTCTTTCTTTTACTTATTCTAGCCATTTAGCATCTTTGTTATCTTCACAGCATCTCCATAAATACTCCTCGAAAATATATCTATTTTTTCTTTTTTGGTGGTCCTTTTACCTTGTTTCCCAATTCTCTATAAAACTTTTTGGGTCATCAATACATTCTTTATTTTGTACTTTTTCTTTATATTTATCTTTGAATCTTCTAAATTTTTCTGCCTGCTCTGAGATTTTTAGTTTATTTGCGATAGTGCACGATAGATCCTGATCTGTTCTAATACTGCACATTGCTTTTATCACATCTATCTTTCTAAGTATTTTTGCCGATCTGGTCCCTCTCCTATATTCTTCTAACACTGACACTTCTTAATTGCTTTATAGTTTTCTCTGTTCGATACTTCCATGACAGTAGTCAATTTCTTCCCTTCCTTTCCCTCACTACCCTGTGTTTTTGTGGTAGAACTTTAGCAGTTATTAATTTAGCTGTATAGTAATATATTATGTTTATTTCTGTTTTATCACATGGGTCTCTATGAACAGTCCTAATTACTGTATTCATTTGTTTTCTCAAACTTCTGACTTTTGGGGTTTGATTGACCTTTTTTTCTTTCATTGATCTTAATATGTCTATCTCTTAGTTCATTTCCTTCTAAACTGAGGGCACATTTTATGTTTTCAATTTCCGGCAGGCCTTCTATAAAAAATTCTATAGCATCTTCCCATGGCACATTTTCTTCAGTTTCATCCTGTGCCATCCATTGCTCTGTCATACCGGAACTCAATGGCCTATCACTCCTCACCATTGACTGCATCAGAGTTTCCACAGTTTCCTGTTCCTTCCCTTGCTGTCCACCTTCAAGTGGACATTTATATTGGTTTCCTGTGGAAGGCTCCAAAATATCTTCATATGGTACCTGACCAATTGCTTCCTGTTCCACTAGTTTCCACTTAATTTGGCTGTTCATTGCACTACCCTGTTGTGGTGCTTTCTGAATTAGATTGTCTACACTGAATCCTTCACTTTGCAGGTACTCCATAACCTCAGTTTCTATTTCTTTAACTTCTCCATTACTGATCTCCTTTTCTACTTTTCCTCTTTGTTTTCTTATCTTTTATATTGTAAGGTTTTCCATGTCTGGATTCCTTTGCCTATAATTCTCCTCAAATATCTTTGGTGCTGCTTGTGATACCCGTACCCTGGCTCAGCAATCAAGGAGACTCAATCCTTACCACTAACACCAGTGAAGGGCATCTCATATAGGAAGAAAGAATAACAAATACACACAGTAAAGTGCAATTTCCCTTAAGAGCGCACAGAGATCACAGTAAATTCAGGGCTGATCGCTCCCTTGCTCTCCAGGTCCTCAATAAGACTCTCCACTGGCACAGCTACAGAGTCCAGATCTTAGCCTAGTGGGCAAGCTAAAACCTCCAGCACCCTCTCTGTCCAACTAGTGCTTTGTGTCCCTGCCCAAGTAGCTGACACACACACACACACACACACACACACACACACACACGCACACACGCACACACACACACACACACACACACACACACACACACACACACACACACACACACACACACACACACACACACACACACACACACACACACACACAGTTTGAGAAGAGTTTATACAACCACACAGGCACTCCTGGGGAAGGCTGGCATAGGTTCTCCAGCTATGCCCCTTTTTCCCAGACCATATGGTAGTACTAGCTGCCAACACCCACTAATATTTATCAGCTACTCAAAGGCCCTTAAAAAGGTGTCCAATTATTATTGTGCAATATTATTATCCAATTGGTAGTATAGCCCAGGGCTAAAGCTATTGGAGTGGCTTTGTACAATTTTACCAAAGGCATGCAAGTACTCTAAAGAGCTTAAATTATCTCTACAAAAACAGCCACAGTTGAAAGGGTTTAAAAATATTTAATAACAAATAGTCAAAACACAAGACAATACTTTTACTACACAGTGCTAGTCAAGAGTTCAGAGATCACAGAGAAATACTTAAAATAATTCAGTAGTACAGTTCTGACATCACAGAAAAACACAATATAATCTTTCTAGTTTCTAGCTATTTCTAAGAGAAAACACATGTCTAAGATAACTTACATATAGAGCAAGACAGTGCTTGTGAGTTGGATGGTCAAGACAAAAATGCTTAATGCTCTCTGATTCTCTGTTTTTAAAACTCACATTCCTGGTTCACATTACATCATTCTTCACACTTCCCTGGGCTCCTAGGCTATCAGAAACTACATTTACATTCTTCACCTCTGGGCATAAACCAGAGCAATAAAGGACATTTATGCATGCAAATTCTGGCCAATAACTCTGGCCTAAAAACTACAGGCAGGATGCTGCACTCTAGACTTACTGGCTCCGAGTTTAAACTTCAAAGGGTCACAACATGCTTTATTTGGTCAGTAGAGTGCACTGTTGTTACATTTTTTTCCAGTTCCACGTGTAACACTATTTTTACCATTTAAGATAGCAAGCCTGTGGTTTACATTAATATTTACAGATTACATAATTATCTCCAAAATTCTATCTGGCTAGGCTGGCAGCCTTCACCTATCTTCACCCAATCTTTGCACTGCTCTTCTTGTATTGATTAGTTTTGCTTTCTCCTTTGCATAGATATTACACCATATTAAATCTCATTTTCTTTCCCATGTCCACATTGCTTCTTCCTGTTTCTCCTTACTTTGGGGACTCATTCCATCTGTGTTAGACCTTCTACACCAAATCCTTCACTTCACAGGCACTCCATAATGTCCAACTTCTATTTTTTAACTTCTACATATTTTCTATATTCCCTCTTTGTGATACTATTTTTTTATTGTAACATTTTCCATATATGTATGCCTTTGCCTGTATTTCTCTTTGAATATCTTTGGGGCTGCTTTATTTATATTGATTACTTTGGCTTTCACCTTTGAATAAATGTTGCACAATATCAAATCCCTATTTCTTTCCCAAGTGCATATTTATTTTTTATACTTTTCAAAAAGCTGAAGATAACATTAAGATGCTGTCCATGTGGGTATAGAATTGAGCTTCATGATACCATAAAATAGCAACAACTGGAGAGAAGAACTCATGGAAACTCTTCATAGGTTCATAGGTTCATACTAGGCTATCTGTCCTAGGGCATTTATAAGCCTAGCCAGAGTGCGTTTGGCTTTTTCGCCACCCATTTTAAATTAATTTTGCTATGCCCTTTTTTGAGGGTAGTATACTGTGCCTCTGTCTAACAGTGACACAGAAGTGATACCTGGGGTAAACCTACAATCTCCCATCCACTCATCAAGATTTCTCTTGAAGAGAGTCAGTGAGGGACTCTGCCTAACCTGGACTGGGATTTTATTCCAGAGTGAAGGGAGCCTCTGGGTTATGAATCTGTCCCTCCAGCATGTCCTATTTATTTCAGTGCTGTGGTTCAAGTCTCTCGAGCGCGTAGCTCAATGGGATTTGGATTTTATGAGGTGCAGCATGTCCATTAATTCCGGGTTGGACATGGCTTTATACGTCAGGCACAGATCACCTCTGAGCAGACGGTATGCCACTGAGTAGAGCTGGAGTTTCTTTAAACGGGCAGCATATGGCATCTGTTTGAGCCCTATGATCCTCTTGGTGAGGTACTTTTGGGGTCTTTCCAGTTGCTGCAGGTGTCTGGTAAGGTACATCCCAAAAGGGGCATTGTATTCAATTATGGGCTGTAGAAATGTCCAAACTGAGAGCTGCAAGCTGGAAATATAAGTGTTACATTTTATATAGGCAATTCTTATTAGTGGGGTGGATATAATCACATATACAGGCAGCATTCATATCCATCCATCCATAACCCTTTTTTCCTATTTTTGCATATTGACAATATATAGAGCTCTTGGTCACACAATAGAAGCAAGACCTTCAGCATCATTATTATTATTAACTTTATGGCTACAGCAAATTGATTGAGGACTGGAAAGCCTAATACCAACCTCCATTTACTGTCATTCTTTAGAATAAAAAAATGTGGAATAGAATCCTGTTTCTTTCTTGGATTCTGTAGTCAACTTATAGTTTACTTATGCAGTAGCTGAAATGCCAGATGCATATTTAAGTTTATTGATTCAAAAGAATTAGAGGAGGTGGGTGCTGAATATAATTATGTATAAACATGCTGCACACCCATTGTAAATCACTTGCAAAACTAATTTGTCTTTGGTTGTCTGTTGCTATATTGTGTAGAAACTTTATCACCAGGCAGGTGATGGTAATGAATGGGGTGGATACCATAACAGTTGTATTCCCTGCCTTGTTGGATTCCTTTCAGAGCTGTCCAAGGCCACTTACCTTTTTTCTGTATTATCATCAGCAACCCCTTTTTTCCTTTTTTTCTACACAGGACTGGTGTATTACATAAACTGTTGCCACATCTCTTGATTTAGTGCCACTCTCCTACCTTCTTTGACATCATGTCTCATGCAATCTATCCAATATTGGCTAAACATCTTCTTTCATCTTCCCTTCTTCCTATCTCTCCAAAATCTTCTTTACCAAATCATCTTTTGCTTTCTTGCACATATGAACAAACCAATATAATCTGTTCTTCTTAACCTCACGTGCAACTGTATGGGGCTAATTTGGTTTCTAATCTCATGTCTTCATTTCTTCATATCTCTCACATTGTGCTTCAGGCACTTCATCCCCGTTGCTTCAATCTTCCTTAACTGGTCTGCCTTCACTGCCCAGGTTTTTGTTGCAACACTGTTTTATGCACCTTTCTTTTTAGCTTCTTTGGCATTCTTTTTGTTAGAGATTATGAATATAAGGCTGAAATTAATTCTGTTGTAAATATGCTGAAAGATAAAGCATAGAATAAAAAGTTTGCTTGAATATATGTATAGAGTTTAGCAATGTAAAATGAGCATTCATACAATATGTATAACAGACAGGCTTCTCTTCACATCATCAGAAAAAGCCTAACAAAGCAATATTGGAAAGCAAGTATTACATGTTTTTCTCATGTTTGCAGAACAAATATCTATTAACAGACATCCTTTTTTACAAACTCAGCAATACGTGATGTTTTTCAATAGGAACAAAACAGATGTTTCCTTTCATACTTCTGTTATTCTGATTGCATGCATTTGTGCATTTTCACATCAGCAGAACTGCTGACAGGACAATAGAAAAGTCTAAAAACAGACATTATGTGACTTTCCACAGAAGGCCAAAAAAAGATACCAAAAGGAAATAAAATCTATGTGTGTGACTAGTACTCTATATAACAACTATAATAATTCAGCTATGAGAGAGAGGGGCAGAGAGATGTATTTTGTAGAAGTCATCATTCATATCTGTAATGAAGGAAAACTTTGTAAATATATGCTACAAACTGACAGAAAGAGTATGTGTCATTTGTTATAAAAATAAGTTATCTATAACTGTGCTTATAGCTGCAAAATATATTTCTTTATCAGTGTGCAATTTGAAAGGCTTGGTGCTTTAAACAGACTACAGATGAAGTCATACAAAGCTTTGTGTATCTGAGTCAGCAGTAGACAGCACAGCCAGACTTTGTGTCTTAAGAAGACTTTGGATCAAGCCACAGCATAAAAGCAGCGCAAATTAAAATATTTTTTTCAATGGTGACCCTGACGAACATTCCTAGCCTGTATCCAGAAACAGGGGGAGTGAGTGGGTAATACCTTGTATAAGGTCACTCCTGTAAACGCACAGTAACTAACGTTTATGTGAAGTACTACAGTTTATAACAGTTTTTGACAGTTTGCAGCAATAATACAGTTTATTAGACGTCTAAATCCGGATTGGATTGGGAGGGTGGCCTAATGATTAAGGTGTTTGCCTTACAAACACAAGGTGCAGGGTTTGAGTCTCACAAGGGATAATTGGCTAGGCTTACAGTGGCTCGTAAGGGCAGTTAACCTAGTACTAACCTATGAACTGTAAGACTGCAGTGCAGGAAGGGCTGCAGTGCCATAAATTCTCCAAAAAAGTTGCAATACAAAGTTGTAAGACTGAAACTGCTAGTTTTGCTGTACCAACTTCCCAAGTGGCTACAGAGACTTTTCAACCATCTACAGTAAAGCAGCCTGGCCATCTGCCTCTCTTTTGACTGGTAAGAATTTTTTTCTGTGTTACATACAGTATGAATGCCATAGAGGTAATAATCATAACAGAATGAAATGTTAGTATATACAGCACATTAGTAAATGTAAAACCATATTAGGGCAAGTTAAGAGTAAGGCATTATGCAAATGAATTATAATATTTGACTAGTATCTTAAACAAAATCATGTGTGGTATAAAACATGTTTATTGTGTGTACAATGTCATAAAAATACACTGCATGCCACTATTCAAAGGTTAGACTGTACAGACAAAAATTGTAATGGTAAAGAACCAGGAAAAGTTAATATGCTGACATTATATTCAAATTTTAGACAGTTATTTTCTCACCAGATGTAAAAGTTTATTTCATAATTGCAACAACAAATCAGTTACTGACAGAACCATTAGTACATTGTATTACAAAATAATTTAATAAACATCTAAAAAACAGACACAATGAGTTCAGGAAGCTTAGACAAGTTATATATACATCTTTTCAAAAGTGCATAGGAGTTTTAGATTCAGCAGAACAGGTTACTGAAAATATCAGAAAGACCATGCAACATTACAGGAAATTCTTGAACAGCAGTTGCAGGATAAAGAAAATAAATTAGTTGAACTGACAGAGACTAACTTCCTCCATATAACAGCTGAGCTTAAAAAGAACAGGAAACTACAGCTGATTTGGACAAAAGAAATATATTTTATAATATGTTTATGTTTTGAAAATGGTTAAGCATACATGCTAAGATCTGATGTATGGACAAATCATTCTTAAATGTTTTACTTTCATTCAGTTAAAGCAAGACATTTATCAGTAGTACAGTAAAATAGACCATATAACTGCTATTCTAATAGCATAGTCAAAAGGTACACAACAATTTTACTGTATAAGAATCAAATGAAAATAGTTAATAGTAAAGATTTAAAGTCACAAGACTGACATGCATGTGTTTTCTTTTTATCTGAAGTACAATGCACAAGAATAAAAGGCAGACAACAGCAAATATAAATAATGTAAATATAAACATGTTAGTTAATCTAATATCTATTTTGTTTTTTACAATTTTTTTATACTTGCATAGTAACACCACACCAAACAGTTAAAGTTCTGAATTTTAAAAAGAAATAAAATCACAGATGGTATTAGTCAAACAGTTTTTTTTTTAAATTAATGGCAGGACAGTTAAATAAATAAATAAAAAATACTGAAATCCATGTAAGCTAATTGTAAAATAATGTCTATTTATTTAGTATAAATGCATATTTATGCGAATCACAAATATAATACTAAGTGTTTTATAACTGTGCTTTACTAACAGATGATTAAAGGAAAAATGCTAAAAGGGTTAACTAAAATGCAAGTGTATCAGACCTTCCTAGACTGGATGAATAGTTACAGGAAATGTTGAAAAGATAAGATAAACAGCAAGACTGATTGCCAGACAAGTAGCTTGAGTTTTTCTAAAGCATCATTGTTATTAAAACATAATTGTTAAAATGTTTACAGGCAACACTATTCGGTAATTGTAATAAAATGTCACAATTGTGCATAGATGTCACTGATAATCTGTTTGAAAGTAAATGTTAAAAGTAAAAAAATAAAACTCAGTTGCATCAAGTACAGCCAGCAGATGGGATATAGTATGCATACAGTTCAAATAAATTATGCAGAAAGGTATAAATACCTACTAGTAGTAGTAAACATCAACAGCTTTATAAAAAGTGGACAAAGGTCTGTAGTTTAGTAACCTAATAAAGCAAATGTATAACCAAAGTATTGGGCTGGTATACATTCTATTCTCACAGCATAAAGCAAATAAACAATACTGCAGTATACTACAGGGGGATGGGTACTCTCTCAGTTTTACACTGACTGTATTAAGCAGTACTGTACAAGGGTCTGAAATAGAGCTACAGGAGGAAATAATATTTCATTCCTTCTTGACGATACACTTTTTGGGGGGGAGGGGAAAACAGGTATTAGTGCATAAGAAACACTGGTAAACAGATTAAATCTGAAAGTCCAAGATATTTTATGCTAGTTATTATTGTATTGCTTAGTATTAAATTGTATTTACAATCTGTTAAACTGTAAAGCTATACACAAGATGATTTTAAATTGCTTTATTACAGCTATACAAGAGAGAGAATAAAGATATGTAATTTTACTATGTTTTTGGCAAGACAATACTGGTATGCAAAAAGCATAGTTGCCTCTGGTGGCAATTCCACTAGATACTTCTAAAGAGACATACGAATTTTCTAAGATTTTGCTTGATGTTAATGTTAGTAAATTTGTAAGATTAGACTAAATGTACTTTACAGACTTTGTATGTACAAACACAGAAGAATTCAATACAAATGAAATTAATGTCTAGCAACGAATATGTGTGAAAAACCATGTTTAAAAAAAAATGGGTTCAGGGTACCTACAAGATTGAAATGCATGAATAGCAAACAGTCTGTGTAAATACATACTGTACAGGATACATTGTAATAAGTTCAAAAGTAATTTGTCAAGTTGTAATATTATCACTGGTTTCAGGTTGCAGTTCTATCATTGGTTTTTGGACCATCATTTTATCTGTACTAGTATTGGTTACTCCAGCTAGAGAAAAAATTATATTAAAATATTGTATTCATACAGCTAATGGACTAATATGTAAACAGCATTTTTCAGAGTATATTTCACCGTCAATTAAAGTTTATGGACAGTTCAGAAATATAACTACAATGTTATGGTTAAAATTACATTAATACTGTATATTTTCAGCAGTGTATAAATGCTTGCAGTAGCACATGGTTCTTGTCTCTTATAGTTAATTCAACAGTTGCAAAGAGTTAATGGAACAGTTCTAAGTTATAAATTAAATTCTGTAATTGCAAAAGAATAAATTAATCAAGTTAAAAAATAAAATTAAAGGAGACACCTCCCATAACTGATGAAATATTTTCACAGAATGGACTGCAAAAGAAAAAGTTGTTAAATATATTCAGTTTTGGTAGTAATACTTGATATAATTGTATTAACTATGTAAAATTGCATTTTGACTTGTATCAAAAGAAGACTAAAGATTTTATTTCTTAATGTGTTTTCTATATAATATGATCAAAAATACATATCAGTATAAAGTGTTTTGAGTTTGTTTAAAAAAAGATGTAATTAGAGATTATGAATATAAGGCTGAAATTAATTATGTTGTAAATATGCTGAAAGATAAAGCATAGAATAAAAAGTTTGCTTGAATATATGTATAGAGTTTAGCAATGTAAAATGGGCATTCATACTATATGTATATATGTATAACAGACAGGCTTTTCTTCACAGCATCAGAAAAAGACAAACAAAGCAATATTGGAAAGCAAGTATTACATGACTTTCCCATGTTTGCAGAATAAATATCTATTAGCAGACATCCTTTTTTATAAACTCAGCAATATGTGATGTTTTTTTCAATAAGAACAGAATGAGAAGTTATGTACCTACCATAACGTTCCATGTTAGTTGTCTTTTCTCGCCTTCTTTCTTGCTTGATGGGTTCGGAGCTGATCCTCGGCTCCGACTCGGCACTTGCTAAGCTCGAGAGTCACTTTTACCAGCTCGAGGCAGCCCCATATCCCATGATGCAAGGTGGTAAGTACCCAGATCTCGTTTGATGACAAAAGGCAATAGCACCTAGCATAATAACTTCCCAAAGGAAGAAAGAAGGAGAGAAAAAACCTGAAGGATGGTAGAAGGACCAGCTCTGTATGATCTTCAGAAGCATAATTCCTTGTAGAGAAAGGTCTGTCCAGGCCTGGGGGAAGGAGGGAGGGTCGCTAGAAAGAAGGCGAGAGAAGACAACTAACATGGAACGTTATGGTAGGTACATAACTTCTCAATGTTAAGTTGTCAATCTCGCCTTCATTCTTGCTTGATGGGACCGCGTCCCTAGCACCTCTATCCTGGGTGGCTCAATGGAACAGACTCTTGAGAACTGTAGAGCCAAAACTGGCTCTGTCCCTGGAGGCCAAATCCAATTTGTAATGGGAAACAAATGTATGAGGAGTGGCCCAAGTGGCTGCTGCACAAATAGTGTCTAATGGAAGTCTAGGTTGAAAAGCTGTGGAAGTGGCTAAGCTTCTGGTTGAATGTGCTTTAGGTTTCGAGCACAGCTGTTTTCCCCTGAGCTGATAAATTTCAGAGATGACAGAAGAAAGCCATCTAGACAAGGTTACTTTTGAGACAGGAAGGCCTTTCTTGTTATCAGCATAAGAAACAAAGAGTTGATCGGATTTCCTGAATTGTTTTGTTCTGTTCAAATAATATCTGAGTTGGCGGTGGACATCAAGATAATGTAATTTTTGTTCCGATCTGTTTGAATAGTTTGGAAAAAATACAGGGAGATCAATAGCCTGATTCAAATTAGTCTTTGAGGCGACCTTAGGCAAAAAGGTCGGATTAGTTCTCAATGATACTCTGTCTTTGTGGAAGACCAAATAGGGGGGGCGAATGGATAGAGCATGAAGTTCAGACACCCTCCTAGCCGATGTAATAGCAACCAGGAATAAAGTTTTCCATGAAAGAAATTTCAGGGAACAAGAAACAGCTGGCTCGAAGGGAGGAAGAATCAAGAATGTCAGCACTAAATTTAGGTCCCATTGAGGAGGAGGACTCCTGACTGGAGGTTTCAGGAGGAAAATTCCTTTCAAGAAGGCTCTACAAAGCCTGTGGGACATAATGTTGTGATCTGCGAACCCGACATGAAAGTTCGAGATAGCGGCCAACTGAACTTTGACTGTGGAAGAAGAGGAGCCCGCGTGAAAAATCTCCGCTAAGAAATCCAAAACTGCTTGTACTGGAGCAGTGAAGGGATCAATATTCTTGGCTTTAGCCCAATAAGAAAAACGCTTTCCATTTGCTAGTATAAATCCTCCTAGTAGAGGATTTTAAGGAAGCTACTATGATGTCTCTAACAGGGTTAGAGATCATAGGAAGCCTGGCTAAGGAAGGAAGTGGAGCAACCATGCTGTGAGGTTGAGAGAAGGGATAGACCGGTGCAGCTGACCGGATTGGTGAGTCAGAAGATCTGGCACTGGGTCCAGATGCCATGGCTGCACCAAAAGGTGACGATGGAGGAACGGAAACCAAATTTGTCGAGGCCAATAAGGAGCAATGAGAATCATTTTGGCTCTCAAAACGGTGGCTTTCTGGATAACTTGAGGGATCAGAGGAAAGGGAGGAAAGGCATAAAGAAGTCCCTGGGGCCAATCCTGGGTCAGAGCGTCTCTGGGGGGATGGCCTGGCAGTGGGAAGAGAGAGAAGAAGTCTGGGCATTTGCTGTTTTGGGGAGTAGAAAAAAGATCGCAACATGGGCGACCCCATTCCAGAAAAATCTCTTCCACTATAGATTGTTTGAGAGACCACTCATGAGGCATGAGAATAGCTCTGCTCAATCTGTCCGCTAAGGTGTTGGTTTTCCCAGGGATATGCGTTGCTACCAGAAACCAATGAGAGGAGATGGCCCATTGCCAAAGTCTGAGCGCTTCTCGACACAAGGGGTAGGACTTGGTTCCGCCCTGTTTGTTGATATACCAAACTACAGACATGTTGTCTGTGTGGACTGCAATTGTCCCCAAGGGAAGAAAGTCGTTGAGGGCTTGCAACGTTAAAAGCACTGCTCTCATCTCTAGGACATTTATGTGCAGGTGGTATTCGAAAGGCTGCCCCGTCCCATGAACCATCCTGCCCTGATAATGCCCCCCCCACCCGATCAGGGAGGCATCCATAGTGACAGTGGCTACCGGGGATGGGGGTACAAAGGGTCTGCCTTGGTGAATCTGGGGAGAAGTAATCCACCAAGCAAGATGATTCTTGCAAATCTGTGTCACCAGTATTTGATGACGCATCGGAAGTTGTTGGTAAGACCACTGAGTGAACAACATCCACTGAAGAAGGCGCATATAGAAGCGAGCCAGGGGAAGAAGGGTAATGGCCGCAGCCATGAGGCCCAACACCTTTAGAACCATTCTGGCCTGTACCTTCTTGCTGGCTAGAATGATCCTGACGTGACTTTGAATGTCTGAGATTCTTTGATCTGTAAGGGTAGCTGACATCCGAACAGTGTTTAAGTTTGCACCTATGAAAGTAATAGACTGGCAGGGCAATAAGGAGGATTTTTCGGAGTTGATCGAGATGCCCAATTGAGAGCAAAGATTTATTGTATACTCCCTGGCTTGAAGAAGCTGATGCCTGGTGGTGGCTGAAAGGAGCCAGTCATCGAGATACGGAAACACCGGGAATCCTTGACGTCTCAGGTGAGCCGTGACCACTGCCATACATTTGGTGAACACTCTGGGGGCTGTAGTGAGACCAAAGGGCAGGGCTCTGAACTGGAAATGACTGGACCCCAGCCGAAAGCGGAGAAACCTCCTGGAGCGTCTGTGAATTTTTATGTGATAGTACGCATCCTGAAGATCTATTGAGCACATCCAGTTGTCCTTCTGTAAGAAGGGCAGAATTGACTGAAGAGTGACCATTCAGAATCTTGTCTTCCTCACAGACTTGTTGAGTCTGCTGAGATCCAATATTGGTCTCCAGTCTCCCGTCTTTTTGGGGACCAAAAATAACCTTGAGTAGATTCCGGGCTCTGAATGATCTGTTGTAACTGGCTGAATGGCTCTTTTTTGCAGAAGTTTTAAGACTTCTAACTCTGCAATTTCCCTTAGACCGGGTGGTATATCTGGAAGGGAATTTGAGTGAGAGAAAGGACTTTCCTCGAAAGGAATTTTGTAACCCTCGGATATGATCGACTGTACCCATCTGTCTTGAGTGAGGGAATGCCAGGCTTCTGGGTACAGCGATAGTCTTCCCCCGACTGCCTCCAAGGATGGACAGTCGGGCAACATCTCAGGGATGCTGAAAGGGCTTGTCAGAGAGAGGCTCTCTGCTTCCCTGGTTTTGTGGACCCCCCCCCTCTGCCTCTAGAGCGGCGTCTGTTATTGTTACCCCCTCTGCCTCTAGGGGTAAACTGACCACGTGAATCCGGCGTGACTCCTTGGGATTTGCGGAACCACATTTTGCCACCCTTCTGCCCTTTGGGGTAAGGTCTAGAAGGGGTGGAAAAACGGACCCCTACGGCAGAAAGAGTCTTGCCATCCTGCTCACACCTGGTCAATGTTTCCTTCACTTGAGGGCCAAACAAAGCTGACCCATCAAAGGGAGAGTTTGTGAAGGACGCCTTAAAGGGATCTGCAAAATTACAGAGCCGCATCCAGGCTTGGCGTCTAAGAGCCACACCTGTACCTGCGGCCCTACTCGCTCCATCTGCTGCATATGATATCAGTTGCATGGAGGAGTTAGCAATAGAATTAAGGGTTCCTAGCTGTGAAGCAATTTTTTCTTGAGCCCCTGCAGCTGTCATCCTGTACTACTTCACCTAGCTCCTTAAGGATATCCCTCTGGAGTCTGGTGAAGTGACATAGGTAGTTCAGCGAACGCATAGCAAAGGTCGCAGAAGAGAACATCCGCTTACCATACCTATCCATGGTCCTAGAATCCTTATTAGGAGGATGGACAGGTACGGAAGGATCTGCAAGTTCCTTCTTAGTGGCAGCCGCCACCACCATGGCATCAGCAGGGACACCTTTCGTGAGGAATTGCTTGTCCGAAGGGGCAGTAATAAATTTAGAAGGCCTCCTAGGGACTGGCTCTACAGAGTCAGGAGCAGCCCAAGCCTTTTGAGCAATAACCTGCATAAGGGGGTCGAAAGGCGGAGACACCCAGGAGGTGGAGGGCTGAGATCCAAACGCCTCCAGGTATACCGACTCATCCTCAGAGGGATTATTGGAGGGCCAGTTTCCCCTCTGTTTAAGGAGTTCTAGGATGTCTGAAAAGGAGACATCCTCAGAGGGGGATCTTGGGGATCCCTCCGACTCATCTAAGTCGGTATCTGAAGTGATAGACTCGGGGGAGTCTACATGTTTCCTCTTACAGGTCCTCTTGCGTGGAGGATCGCCTGACTGATCAGGAGAATCCTCGGAAGAGGGGGTTCCTCCCAGTGCGGAAACCTGAGGCGGAGGATCTCTGGGTCCGGGAGCAAGAGAAATGGCAGAGATATCGACAGGCACCATAGAGGGAGGAGCTAAGGGAACAGACTGCTGGCTGAGTCCAGTGGCCAGCACACTCTTCATCACCTCGAAGGCTCCCCTCCCAGGGAGGTCCGAGAGAACCCGTTCCGAAGAACCAGGAACTCCAGGGCCCACCGAAAGGGAAGGCTCCGAGGCAGATGTCGGAGCCGAGCTCACCAAGGCCGAGGCTCCAAGGGGAAGAGTGGGGTCGGACAAGGGTCCGATGCCACTCACCCCCTCGGAGGAGACCAGGGAAGCCCGACCACCGAATTCCTCTAAGGAAGGTCTCGAAGAGGAGATAAGAGTAGAGGCTGAAGGATCAGAAGGGGGAGGTATCTGTCCCTCAGCCCTAGCAGAAACCATTCCCGAAGACTCCAACTCCAAACTCTGGGGTAGAGTCGAAGGAGGAACTGCAATGGGGTGTGGACTAATAGTCGTCTGTTGAGACGGACTATGTAGCATCTGGGCCAGTGCCTGTGATTTTAATAATCTACTGACCACCCTCTCTAAATCATGGTCAGAAAGCCTGGATGACCTGGATGATCGGCTCTGATGGCTCTGTTCCAAGAGGAGAGGAGATGCCGGAGCCAAGAGTATCGGTTCCAAGGAAGGGGACCTGGACCTCTTCCTCGAAGGAACCATCGGAGCCGACGAAACTATGGAAGCTGTTGGAGCCGACAACTTTTCGGCACCGACAGAAAGTCTCGATGCATCGGCTCTGGCCGGAGCCGATACAGACATAAATGTAAGGGTGTCGGAACCGGTCGGCGCCGACACCGAAGCCTGAGCCACATGGTGGTCGGAACCGATCGGAGCCGATACCGAAGTGACCGAACCAGAATCGGCACCGATAGCCATTGGTGTCGAAGGTTTGTGCAAACCAGGATCAGCTCCAGCCGGAGCCGATCTCGACTCTGAAAGAGTCGGAGCCGAGGCCGCAGGCTTGGGCACAGAAGCCTGGGCCTTGGAAGACTTGGAAGTCTTGGTTGGAGCCGACGTAGCCGGAGAGCCCTCCGGTTTAAGTAGGCCCCTCAAAATAAGCTTGTTTCTCCTCTCCTGCAGGACTCTCTGGCTAAAAGAGTGACAAATCGCACAGGAGTCCTGCAGGTGGAGAGGTCCCAGGCAGTATAAGCAAGAAGTGTGACCGTCTGTCAGAGACATCTTCTGACAGCACGAGTCACACTTCTTAAAGCCTGAGACCCTTTCCTTAGACATGGTTGTAAAAAACACACACAACACCTGTCCAAGAAAGAATTATCCCAAAATTAAAGAAACACTAATGTCTCACATACACACACACACCCTAACAAGGGGGGGAATGGGAGGGGAGAAGGCCTGACTAAATATTTTAAGGAGAGAGGGAAATTCTAGTCAGAAAGGGACTAAAAATAGTGTAAAACTGTTAAAATTAAAGTTTAAATAGAAAAAGGGGCAAAAACAGTAGTGTATAAATCACTTACCAGGAGCTGGTAAAAGGAGGACCTCATCAGCAAAGCAGCAAACGAGATCTGGGTACTTACCGCCTTGCATCATGGGATATGGGGCTGCCTCGAGCTGGTAAAAGTGACTCTCGAGCTTAGCAAGTGCCGAGTCGGAGCCGAGGATCGGCTCTGAACCCATCAAGCAAGAATGAAGGCGAGATTGACAACTTAACATCATATGTTTCCTTTCATACTTCTGTTATTCTGATTGCATGCATTTGTGCATTTTCACATCAGCAGAATTGCTGACAGGACAATAGAAAAGTCTAAAAACAGACATTATGTGACTTCCCACAGAAGGCCAAAAAAAGATACCAAAAGGAAATAAAATATATGTGCGTGACTAGCACTCTATATAACAACTATAGTAATTCAGTTAAGAGAGAGAGGGACAGAGAGGGGTATTTTGTAGAAGTCATCATTCAGATCTGTAATGAAGGAAAACTTTGTAAATATATGCTACAAACTGACAGAAAGAGTACATGTTGTTTGTTATAAAAATAAGTTATCTGTAACTGTGCTTATAGCTGCAAAATATATTTCTTTATCAGTGTGCAATTTGAAGGCTTGGTGCTTTGAACAGATTACAGATGGAGTCATGCAAAGATCTGTGTCTCTGATTCAGCAGTAAACAGCACAGCAAGACTGTGTGTCTTAAGAAGACTTTGGATCCAGCACAGCATAGAAGCAGCGCAAATTAAAATAAATGTTTCACTTTTGTCAAACATTAGCCCTGACAATCTGAGCCAGATGGCTGCAGCACCTCTAATTCTAGCATTGACCTCTTCATTCAGACTTCCCTTCTCTTTATTCACCACTGCCAGATACCTGAAGCTGTTAACTTCTTTTATTTTCCTTTCTGTCTCATTTTTCAGATTCTTCTGATTTCCCCATTTGCTGTCATGACAACTATCTTGTCTGTACTCATCTTCATCACAGGTACTCTCAGCTTTAAATTCCAGTTGCCTCTCATTTGCCGAAGTTCCTGTTCAGAGACTCCTTGTAATGCAATATTGTCTGCATATAGCAGCTTTGTTGATCTGTCCCATCAGACCTATTTGCTAATGTAGTTTGTCACCAATATGAATGTCAGTGGGCTCAGAGATGAATCATGATGTGCACCCACTCCTACTGGGAACTGTTCTTTATGTTTGAAAACTGTCTGTACTTGTATCAGTGAGTTCTTGTACATAGCCTGTGCTAAATAATTCCAGGATTTTGAACCATCACAGAACTGCCCAAATTAGCTTTCTTGGGCACACCTTCTTCATCCCCAGCTTCTTCTCCACTATTTGCCTCAGTGCAAACATCAGGTCAGTTATGCTGCATCCTGAGCTGAATCCAAATTGCTCATGTCTCATCTTACTATTTACTATTTTGCATACTCATTTATCAAACACCCTCTCCAGTCCTTTCATGCAGTTTGACAGAAGACTGATAATTCTGTACTACCCAGAGTTGTGAATGTATCTTTTGTTCTTGCATACTGCTAATTCTCTAGTCATCTGGGTATGCATTTCTCTCCATACCATAATGAATACCCTCAGGAGCCATTTCTCCCCTAACTCACTTAACATCTTGATCATATCTACTGTGCTTTCATCTAAGCCTTCCCATTTCTCCTGACTTTGCTTTCCTTAGTGCTATATTTCCTTCTTCTTGGGTAGGTTCTTCTTCCCCCTTCACTGTAGGCTATGCATGAGGTAGTACAACCTTTGTGATGTTGTCTTCATTCAGACATTGCTGGAAGTAATCTTCCATCTTCCTCTGGGCTGGTGAGCAGAATGTTTGAAGCACCCCTCATAAATAGCATCTGATAAATATCTTCTTTATGTTTCTGTCTTTGCCTTGCAACCTGATAGAGTTTCTTTACTCCATCTGCTGAATCACTTTCTAGAAACTGGTAGAATTTCTCAAATGCCTTGTTCTTTGCAATTGCAACTGCTTACTTATTGTCTTTGTTAACCAACCTGCATTTCTTCTTAGCCTGGTCTATATTTGCTACCTCCCACTTCTTCTTCTTCTTCTTCTTCTACTTGTACTTCTTCTTTCATTTGATAACTTCTTAGATCACTACAGTTCATCATCAGATTTACTTGTGTGCCTTATTTCCCTACTGACTCATCTGCATATCTGTTCTATAGTCTTTGAAATGCAGGTATTCTTCAAATCTATCTATTTCCTCTTCTTCTTGAGGTTCTAGAGTCCTAAGTATTTTTTGAACTCCTGTGCTTTCACTCCAGTCAACTTGCAGGTCATCAGCCTAGTGACTGTTGACGTTATGGCCTTCTCTAATCACTGCTACCAGCTGATTGTGGCCAACAGTATTTTACTTTGGCAGCTGACAGTTTAATTGGGGATTACTTTGCAGTCTCTGCTTCTATCTCATTGCTCTGTCCTTATTAGAAGGAAGTTTACCTGAGTTCCATGTTGACCATTACTGTGTATAATCATGTGACTGTCTCTCTTGGTAAATCATGGGTTGATCACCATCAAGCCATTTGACAGACAGAAGTCAAAAAGCCTCTCCTTTATTCCTGTTGCCCCACATATCTTGACCTAGCCTGTCCATGTATCTTGTTCTCTCTGTCTGTTTATGAGCATTCAGGTACCCTGCTATCAATGTCAACACATCTTGTTCCACTTCATCTAGTACATCCTGCAGCTACTGTCTGAATACATTCTTTTCTTTATTGTCACAAACCTACTGTGTGGCAAAGGCTGAGATTATTAGTATTGTCCTTTCTTTACACTGCAGTCTGATTGCCACGAGTCTGTCGCTAATTGTGATGACATCCTTCACTGTCTCCAGAAGACTCTCTCTTACCACAATTCCCACACTGTTTCTAGTTTGTCCTGTTCCTAAGCAGTAGACTCTGGATCCCAAGCCAAGTGACTTTGATGAATTGTCTTTCCACCTTGTCTCCTGGATGCAAAGGATGCCTGGCCTCCTCCTTACCACCATGTCATCTACTTCTAAGTTGCATGCTGTTAGTGATCGATATTTAGTGTAGAAATCCTTAGTTCATTTTTGGGAAGTTGGTTTTATGTCAAAGGGCGGCCACGGTGGTGCAGCTGTTAGCATTGTCACCTCACAGCAAGAGGTTCTCTGGTTCGATCCTCAGCTGGGGTGCCTTCTGTGTGGAGTCTGCATGTCCTCCCTGTGGTCATCTGTGTTTCCTTCACATGCTCTAGTTTCCTCCCAAAGACATGCTCTAGGTGAATTGGACACTCTAAATTGGCCCTAGGCGTGAGTGCGTTTGTGTGCCTTCCATGGAAGGTTGGATGCTGGGCTGGCAACTTAAAACTGTAAAGCTCTACAGTCAATCATGAGCGGACAGGTGATCTGCTTTGGTGACCCTTAACCGGGAAAAGATGGAAGAAGAAGATTGGTATTATGTCAAACTTTCACTCAACATAGCTTTTCCAGGTAACCCAGGTTGGGAAGGTGGACAAAAGCCAGCCAATAGCTTATTGACTCAAGCTACTGTGCATTATGGCAAGGACACACTGACCAATAGGGAGTGCACAGAACTGTCTTACTATAAGTATGTTTGTTTGGCATAAGTCAGAGTAGGCTGTGACTTCAACCAACTCAGCACCAGCAACTACCAATGCATGTTTTTGGTGACTTTAGTCAATGTGACCAAATCCCTTACAACCAATATTTACACTGCTGAGTGGCTAGCCCTGACATGGTGCATAGTCTATGATCCATATTCTCCTATCTAGATGATGCTGTGCACTACAGGTAATGCCTAAAATGGTTGAGATACACATTTCTTCCCCAGTAGACACCATCTACAGTCCGTGGTACTGCCCACAATCCATTCAGTTCTGGCATGCATCTCAGGTTCAACAGGGGAAGTTGGGTTTGAAATCAGCGCCTTCCATCCTTGAGGTGAAAACATTGAATATGTTTTTGGGAAGTCAGTGGAATGCCATACAGACATGGGAAAATATGCAAACTCCACACAGGCAGTGACTAGAGGTCAGGATCAAACTCTGTACCATATGTCTATGATGCAAAAACCTTAGCCACTATGACAACTATTTATAATATTATTTTTGATACAGTGAAAAGACCAAAACAGACTTATAGAGAGTGCATCAAATGGCTGGTTGACAGTTGACCTAACTGCCCATTTCTTTTCTAGATTTTTTTAAAGAGGGCAACTGTTAGTCTGCTAGTAAGTAAACCCAACATAAATGCCTAATAAATCCTGTTTAACATAGTTTGGATATGGATTATGGATATACTTGTGATGATAGGAGGTACTGCCAGTCATGCCAGTATGACTTGTGCCAGCACAGCTAGCTGGAATTCTGTAAATAATTACATGTCATTTGTATATAAAACTGATTTGTACAGATGCTTGTGCTGAAAATGTATTTGCGAGGTTTGCTTGTATTAAAATGTGTCAACACTGCACCCTGCTAGAATAAAAAGAAATGTATATGTATTATTGTAACTGAATTAAATGTATGTGTTTTAATAGAGGACACTGGGACAGCAAAGGTTAAGCAGCTACCTTAGTTCAAGAAAAATAAGGGAAATGTAAATGAGGTGTTAAGCCATTAAAAAGGCACCCCACAGTGCTGAACAGGACTGGAGATGGTGGATCTGGAAGAAGCCTTTGTTCATTAGTTCAGTAAAAATAGAGGAAGCCCTGGGCACTGCCATAAAAATTTAAGATGTATATTGTAGCTGTCTATGCTAAATTCCTGTCTCAGTTCAAAGGGGGTTACTGTTAGAACCTAGAGTCAGGTTAAGTCATTCTGCAAACAATCTTGGATATTATATTTTACAGGAAGTAATCTCTGAGGAGGGCGTATTCTGTTTTGGGGAACCTGACTAGAAAGACTGCTCACGTATATCATTGTGCCTTGCTCTATCAAGTAATTTATTAGGGAATAGTAATGCTCCTAGTTTCAGTCAGGAATATAGTGAAGCTTAGTTTAGAGATATTTTTTTTATCAGAATGAACCTGTCCATCAATATTATTTTCAATATTCCTTTGATTTGAACTCTGTGATTTACTGTGAAGATATATTCAGTATTTTCATGTGCTTTTATTATTTATTGTTAAATATATTTACAACTTTTATTGTGATCTGGTCCTTGTAGAAAGTGTTTAACCTTTGAGAGGGCTTATATTTATTTGGTGACACTGTGTGGGCCATTCCTGAAGGCCTAGCTGTCTTGGTCAACTATTACCATATGTATTAGTATTAATATTACACAATATAATTGGGCACCATTTGTTAAGGGCCTTAGAATAGCAGATTATGGAGTTTCTGGTGGTAGTGGCAACTACCTTATGCTTTGGGCAGAAGGGGGCAAGCAGATAAATCTGGCCAGCCTTTCCCAGGTCTGTGTGTGTGTGTGTGTGTGTGTGTGTGTGTGTGTGTGTGTGTGTGTGTGTGTGTGTGTGTGTGTGGCTGTGTGCATGTGTGTGTGCGTGTGTGCGCGTGTGTGTGTGTGTGTGTGTGTGTGTGTGTAACATTAAATCTTAAAGAGTGTGTATGTCAGCTACTTGGGGCAGGGACATGAAACACTGGGTTCACAAAGAGGGTGCTGGAGGATGAACACTCAGCTGAGGACCTAAACCTACAGCTGTACCAGTGGGGCATCTTTTTGGGGACCTGGAGGGAGACAGATAGAGAGAGATCCAGACCCCAAACTGAGTGTGTTCCCTGTGTGCTCTTAAGGGAAATTGTACTTGGTGCAGAGAGCTGCATCTGGAAACAGCGAGTGTATCCATTTGTATTCCAAGTGAACATCCCTCTCCAGTGTCCATGGTGAGGATTCAGGCTCTTTGATTATTGGCTCAGAGAGAGGTCATCACAGGGGCATTAATAAAAGACATCTTAAAAGGTTCTGCAAAGTTGCAACACCACATCCAGGCATGTCTCCTTAAGGCAGTGCTGGAAATGGCTGCTTGTGATGTGCCTTCAGCTGTGTGAGAGATGAACCTCATCAAAGCATTGGATATGGACAAAAGAGTGGCCAGCTGAGAGGATGTTCTTTTGAAGTCTTCAGCAGATATAGCCTCTGAGAAAGTATTTGAAAGCTCCTTGGTCAAATCTCTCTGAAGCCAAGTGAAATGGGCTAAGTAATTTTGTGACCTCAGGGTAAAGGTTGCAGAAGCAAAACTCACTTGCCAAACCTATACAATGCTCTAGACTCCCTATTAGGTGGATGGACAGTAGAGCTCTGTTCTGCTAGCTCATTCTTGGTGGCTGGCACCACCACCATGGCATCTACCGGGACCCCTTTGCTTCAATGTGGTCTATTGGGAGAGGGTGCCAAAAACTTGTTGGATCACTTTGGAATAGGTTCAATGGTGTCCACATCCTTCCAAGACCGACTGGCCACTAAGTCAATAAGTTCAAGATGGGCCAGAACCAAAAGCCTCCAAAAATACTGATTCATTTGGTGAGGGGGGTTGGGAATAACAACCATCTTTCTATTTCAAAATCTCTAGGATATGTCCAAAGGAGATTTCATCAGGTGGTGACCTGGGGGACCCCTCTCCTTCATCAAAATCGGTATCCTCCATGAAAGACTCCAAAGGGGAATCAATGTGTCTCCTTTTACATGTTCTCTTCTGATGAACGTCCTGTGTGGGATGCTCAGGTGAAGTCTCAGAAGAGAGGAGAAGTTCCTCCACAGGAACTGGCTGGACACAGATTGATTCTGGCTGCCACTGTAGAATAGGTCTGTGTGACTCGGAGCTAGGACCTGATGGGGAAGGTAGGTGGAGCTGAGATATGAGATGTTAGTTCTCTGTGGAGAGAAAAGTCCCTTTTTACCACCTGAAAGGCAGGTGGATCCAGGGAAACTCCAATCCACCCCTTGGAGCTGAAACTCCCAAGGAAGACAAACCCAGAACCACCTCAGATCTGAGTCTTGGGAACAGAAACAGATCCGAACTGTCAAGGGCTGAGGCTCTGAGAGGAAGGGATGGATCCAACAAAATCATAGCAAAGCCTGTCTCCTCAGATCTGACATCAATACTTTGGCTCCAAGACCCTTTTTGATCCAACAGAACTGGTCAAGGAAATCATCAGAGTTAAAGAAGCTTTCCTGGAATCTGTCATTGGACCCCTCAGGGATCTCGGTTCTTGGGATTTCAAAACCACTGGGCAGATTGGAGAAGGAGAAAATATGGCTGCAGAAGTTGTAGGCATACTCATGGATCCAGTAGTGGACAGAGTTGGTAAGACGCCCATCTGAATGTGCACTCTAAGAAACTTTCGCATCATCCTTTCCACGTCCACTTCGACAAGCTCCTGGATGACCTTGAGGAGGAAGTGGGAGGAGACCTAGAGTGCTTCTTGGGTGTCTGAAGCAACCTCAAAATTGGGGTAGGAGAAATGGTTTTAATAGCATACTCTGGTGTAGTGCTCCTATAGCTAGTACCCTGTTTAGGATATGTTGTTCTAGGATCTGTAGGTATAGAGATAGGGATTAGTGTAAGGACTGCAATGGAAGGTCTAGGATCTGAAGACTTCACATCCGATGGTCCAGACTTAGAATCCAGAGACATAGGATACAAAGTCTTTCTGGATTTCTCAGGAGGCTAGGAAGATGATCCTGGGGACTTCATAGGGGAGTTTCCTATGCTCCAGAGGAGCTGACTTACTCTGTTTGGAGGAGGTTTGAGCCCATGAAGAAGTAGTTGGGAAAGGTCCTCTCAATATAAGTTTGTTGCAATGATCCACTAAGGCCCTAGGTTTAAAGGTTGCACAAATATTACAATTAGTTTTCAGATGATCAGCTCCTAAACAATACACCCACTCCTTGTGGGCATCTGAATTAGGGATGTTATGCCCTCAAGAAGTGCACGTCTTAAACCCTGTGTATTTCTCTGACATGGCGGCAGAGAAAATGTCACAGGAATAACAATGGAACAGCAACAGCAAGGAAAAAACAATACATTTTTTTAACCAATAGCAGAAAGTTGAAAGTACCAACAATGGTAATGAAGAAAAAGAAGAAATACCCTTATATGAAAGGTAGAAAGGTAATAACAACAATGGTAAAAAGAGTACTATTTAAAATAGTAGAAATGAAGGCTAACGCTAGTGATAACTTGAAATAGGGAAGGGAGGAAAATATTTAAGTAGAGAAGAGTTCAAAGGAAAGTTTTTAAAACAGAACTTTGTTCTTGCTCACAAACCCAAGAATGACTGAAAGCTAAGAAACTTGAGTCTGTTTGCAAAGGCCGCAAATGAGATATGGGGCCTTGGTGAGACAGAAGAGCATTATGGGCTCAGGGAGTAGATTGATAACTAGATCCTAAGTCTGAAATAAGTGGCCAAGTCAGATCCGAGTATCAGATCCAAACATACATTGAGGAAGAATGAAAAGGACATCAGGTTCCCACATTTATTTGTCAGTTTCCGAGTTGCTGGTTTTATTCCTGTTTATTTCCATCTCCCACATCTACTCAGTGTGTCTTCCAATGTACTCTTGGTTTTCCAGCCAACTCTTGTTTTTTTTTCTGTCTCTCAAGCATCTTCTGTTGAAACACTGGAAAAGGTTTCACTAGCACCATCTCTCTGTGGTCTTAATTACCAGAAGAACAAGAAGCAGAATCTCCTTCTGTTTCACAGCTCACTTTTTGTTGGACAAACTTTTGTATTTCCTCTTTAGCATGTTCTGCATCAAAAATGATTTTGTTCCTCCAAGAAAGAATATTCTGAAGATAGATGGATACAGCAGTTTGAATCTCATGCCTACTTCTTAACATTCCCTGATTAGTGGAATAAATTTACTCCTCTTCTGATTGGTTTATCATGAGTAATTATTTTCCATAAACACTCTACTGTCTCCCACTTTTAGTACTTTGCCTTTCTGCCACAGTTTTGTCAGAATCAACTCCTTCTGCTGGTAGGATTGCATTTTTACTATTAAAGAAATAGGTTGCTTTCTCATTGCTAGGTTTGGAGTATACACACAATGTGCCCTTTCAATTAATTACTCTTGTGTGGAATACCAGTCACATTGCTTATCTGTGCTTTCATAAAATTAATATAATCCATTCCTTCCAGCTTCTGTAGTACAGCAGAAAATCTCAGGTTTTCCCTGCATGCTCTGTCCTCTAATTCTATCATGTTTGAAACATCTCATCTTGAGCAGTTTCATATTCAACCAGCCTTCATAGGTTTCTTTACTTTTTCCTCCAATTTTTACAGTTTTATCACCTCATCTGAATATCTGTTTAAAGCTTCTTCCATTTTATCCAGTATTTTGTTATTTAGGTTGGCATAGTCCAGCAGTGTTTCATTTATTTTAGTCAGTGCTGAATTCATTTGACTTATTTTTTCCTCTCGGTTACTGGAAGTCATGTCTTACAGCAAAGCTGGAGCTTGCAGTGCTTTTTTGTTGAACAGCTGGAGAATTCTTCCCAGTCAATGTTCTTTCAATGTTTTTCCTCACCTTTTGTGGTTTATTTTCTTTCAGGTTCTCTGCATTTCTTTCTTGCTGGCATTCAGGCAGTGTACTTACTAACCAGTTACTGAAATTTACCCCCCCCCAAAAAAATGGGTTAACTGGCTCTCTGTTTTGACTTACTCTGAGTACATTTGACTTATTTTTCCTCCTGGTTAGTGGAAGTCATGTCTTAAACCAAAGCTGGAGCTTGCAGTGCTTTTTTGTTGAACAGCTAGAGAATTCTTCCCAGTCAATATTTTTTCAATGTTTTTCCTCACCTTCTATGGTTTATTTTCTTTCAGGTTCTCTGAATTTCTTTCTTGCTGGCATTCAGGCAGTATACTTACTAACCAGTTACTGAAATTTACCCCCCCCCAAATGGGTTAACTGGCTTTCTGTTCTGACTTACTGTTTTCACACTGAGACAGCTGAAATTAAGCTGTTGCTCAATGTGCAATCCATCTTGGAAGTCCCCATATTTATTTTCTTTTCATCTCTTTCTACATTCAAGTAGTGAAAGGTCACAAGTTTATACACATTTATGCCACGGAAGCCCACATACTGCAGAGTTCACAGAGCCGCCAATATTTAGAATTAAGAAAAATAAAATCCATCACATTTTAATAACTTTTCATACTCTGACATTACACATAGTCTCAAACTGAAATAAATCTGATCCTACTTAACTACATGATCTTCATGGAACCAAATAAGAAGTTATCTATTCTTGTGGATTGTTATTGTGATAAGAATTTCATGCTACACAGCTCCAAACTTCTTGTACTATTTTTACTGAGAGCCCTGGCCAATATGATACATCAAAACTCATTTTTTACACTTTGTGTGAATCATGCATTCTTTCCACTCTTGCTTTAGACTTCACAATTCCTAAGAGTGATTCATGCATTCGTTCTGCTCTTTCTATAGACTTCACAATTCCCAAGAGTGATCCATGCATTTTTGCCAACATCTCTGCTTGGATGATTAGGCACTGACGTTGAAATATAAGCTTTAATTATCAAATCTTGTGTGCATTTGATATTATCTTTGAATTAAAAGAATAGCTGTATTTCTTTTCACAGAGCAGATTTCTATTGAGGCCATCCTTATACTGTCAATTCTTGAAGTAACTGCATTTTTGAGTCATTCTCAGTACACTACTGAAAACATTTAATCTTTTTTTCAAAAGCAATTGTTGAATCTCATCATCAAAGAAGATTAGATTTCTCCTATCAAAAATACAACTGGCTCAGAACATATGTTATATGCATCTCTTTTCCTGGCTTACAGTTCACAACAAAGTCATAGTTCTGCAATCTAACCTCAGCATTCTTTGAAGTCTGTGCACTGCCGATTTGGATATATAATAAACTTTCAGGATTTTTCTCACAGTTATTTACAGAAATATGGCACAACACATTTATTTCAAGTTTCTCGTATATTCTGCACACAGTTAGTCATGAACAGGGTTGTAGTCTCTTATAAGCTTATGATCAAAAGACCATCAAAATGTTTAGCCACATAACTCAGTACTGGTACTGATAGAAAACTAAAAATGCCCCCTACTATGTCGATTTTTATCACTTACACCAGGTAAAATTTTATAATCACCCATCCAGACACTCTGGTTCTGTAGGTTGTTATTAAAGTACTCGGCTTTATTTATTTATTTGTTTATTTATTTATTTAATTACTTATTTATTTAGTTAGTTAGTTATTTGTATTTATCCTCTGTTGACCAGATTAGTCCCACTAGGCTTGTGGCCTCTTTTCAGATAAGACTAGATACAGTATTTATACTACTAGAGGAAATTTGGTAGGGCATTCAGGAACTTCTACTATTTTCAGTAGATGCCATGATGTCTTTTACATCCATGTGTGCTACCACCAACTCAAATAAATTTGACCTCAGTTTATTGTCTCATCTGAAGAACAAGTGTAAAGACAGCAAAGTCCAGAGATGGGGAATATGACAGGTTATGTACCTGCCATGCTATCTGGTATTGTTGATGGAGTAGTATAGGTTTTAGATCACAAAAGTAGGTATTTTCTTTTCTGCTGTTTCTATTTAAGTGAAGTAATACACAGATTTCTGAGTCATTCATTGCTTGGATGTCCAAGTGGAGATTATGCCGCAGGAGTCTGTATGACACTCAGTAGAATGACAGGGTTTTTATTCTATTAGAGTACAGAGATCTGAGATCTTCCTCATGAGGAAATGTTGATGTCTCTCAGTCCTTAGTCAGGGACATGCTAAAGAAACAGTGTTCAATGACCAGCCTAATAAGGAAGGAATATGGTGGGACTACAACATTTGTGGACCTTGAGGACATACCACAAAGGAAAGCTGTGTAAGTTGGAAGGATTTTCTAATCACCAAAGAAACATGGTGGTCAAAGATGACACTGTTATCAATACAAGTGCCTATGTCCCTGATGACTGTGTCAGATTTAAGTGGAATTTACCCTCTTTTTGCCAGCTCTCTTATACGGTGCTCCTATCCTAACAAACTTAATACTCAGAGAAAGAAACCTGCCTCCTGCTACAATAAAATAGCTAAATTTGCCACCAATCTCCTCATAGGACCCACCATTGCCATAGATTAAAGCAATTAAACTGGCTTGAATTACACAACTACCTAACATATTCACAACTAAGTACAGTACACAAACTCATTCGTCATCTAGAAAAATGCCCTGCACTACAAAACTTATTTATTTATGTAACATTTGTTTACAGGGAAAGTCTGACTGGGACAGAACCCATTTTTGGCAAAGGCCTGGGGTGAAATGCTCCAGATGCATGTCTTTGGAATGTGGGTAGAAACCAGAGTACCAAGAGGAAACCCATGCGAACACAGGTAGGACATGCAGACTCCACAAAGAAGGTGCCCCAGCCAAGAATCAAACCAGAGAACCTCTTGCTGGGAAGGCAAGAACCCTAACTGCCGCACCACTGAGCCACTCAACTGTCCAGTAATGGACCTCTATTAACAAATTCTTATTATTTACAAGTAAGTCAAATAATGTCACAGGAGACTCACTCTACTCCCAATAAGTTGCTAAACTCTGGAATAGTATCCCCACACAAATAAAACTATCTAACAAACTCAGTAGTTTTAAATCACTCCTTAAACAATATTTTAAACAATCCTAGTCCTGTATATGCTCATCCCAAGGTTAAAACTTTGTGTTCACTGTATGATACTCTCCAAATACTCTCCTTAAACAGAATATACTCAGCCTCTTATTGAAATTTTTGTACATAACTGCTGCCTGTACAATCCATTAAGTTGCACATGGCCTTTCTCTTTAGTAACTTCCACCTCTGTAAAATCTTAGAATGTATAAGTGAACTATTTTTATGTATAAATGTAAATAGAAATGTAACTACTCTGTGTTTAACTGGAACTTAGTATAATGCAATGTTAACAAATGTAACTTTTTCTCTCTGGGCTTCTGCTGAAAATGGGTATTACCCAGTAGGACTTTCCCAGTAAACAAAAACAAATAAACATGATATATATGGTAAGCAGCACTGATGCTAAGTTTACCAAAGGAAACTATGCTACATTTCTTGGTGTTGAGGGTAAGCCTATGATTAACTCATCAAGTGTTTGTTTTGTCCAGCCTTTGCTGGAGAATTTGATAAGTGCCACCATTTTGCAATCATCAGCAAACTTTTTTAGCCATAGTCCATTATGTCATCTTTCATGCCAGAATAATATAAATAAAACAGAACCTATGGGACACTGCTATTGAAGCATTTCAGTCTAGAGCGAAGACCAATCAAATTTCTGGATCCATGATCAGTTCTTAAACAAATTTCCTGGAGACAGAGATGTCATGCTGGCTGCAAGTGCACTGCTTCTCATATGAAAGACAAAATTATTTACTTGTGATTACTTCTGAAATTGTACAACATTTGATATTTGAAAATACACAAGTCATGAGAAATTCAGACTGCATGCAGGCAGCAGCATTTATTTTCAGACTATGCAACACAGTCAGGATGCAAGCTCACCTGATGTACATTCACAAACTCTGGCAGAGACTAACCCCTAGATTCTCAAAAGCTTGCACGGTGTGCAAGATCTGTGCAGGAGTTCAAGCAGGCAATATGTCTGCATGCGATCCAGGAACAGCCTGCAGGGGTGTGCATGAGAACTCCTGCACTAATCCTGCATGGACAAAACACTTGTATGCAAATCACCCCATTTGCAGGAGAAATCCATGCAAATGAGGTGAATTTGCGATCCAGGAAGCTTGAGACCATCCGTGCAGGACTAGTGCAATCAGCAGAAATGTACTTGGTTAGTAAGCGAGTACATTCCTGCAAAATCCAAAACAGAGCTATGACAGCCTCAAATAAATGCAGCATATCATGTAGTAAGCATGCCAATGGCCAAGTATAAGGCCATTGGCATTGCAAATAGTACACAAATTTAAAAAATCAACTTTAATTCTTATTAGCCAATTTCGGCTGATTAATCGTAGGGCAGTGGCATGCAAATGGGATTGGGGGAAAATAACAAAACAAACCTAAATTAAGCATTCTAACTAAAATCAGTATTCTGCCATGCAAGTTAATGGCAGGCAAAAGACAACCTGGCCAGTGAGTAGTGGTTGCTAAGGGGGGAGGCTCAGTGTGAGACATGTAACGATGCATTAGCAGGCAATCCTATGCAAATGAGGGAAAGGATATTGAATCCCAGTTTTCCCCAAAATGTGAGGCAGGTCTCAATAGCGTAAGAGTAGGAATAGCTGGGTGCAAGCCTAGGAGCTAACTGACATCAATGGGGGGGGGGTGTCAGGCATACTGTAAGCGGATTGGAGCCCTGTGGCTTGGGGTTGCTCCTAGCTTAGCACACCTAAGCTAGGGGGTGTGTCTAAATCTGCCTAGCAGTCTTTACAAAGCCTAAGCAGGTGTGCGCTCGCCACACACTGGGTTGTACAGGAAGAAAAAAGAGGTTAAACCAGGAAATAGCAGCAGTGTGCAAATTTGAGCACTCTGTTTGTGTGGCTCATACACGGGCTTAAACAGGAAGGCAATGGGAAGGGAAAACAGCAGTAGGAAGGTAATCAAGGAGAACTAGCTTAGCTGGCAGGTGAGATGTATCAGAATCAGCCAATTACACAGGTAGCAGACCAGTACAGCCCAGAACACTACTATAAACTAAGCAAACACCTTCCTCTCTGGTTTTTCCCGCACTCTACACCACCGGTGTATACAAGCAGGGAAATTTTAACTAACAAACCTACAAAATGAGAAGGGCTGCAGCAGGCAACATAAAACAACATGTGCAAGAGACTGAGGGTGGTGATGTGAATGCTGCTGAACAGCCCACAATGAGGAGATGGAGAAGAATGTACAGATCCAGAGTAAACTACAAGGGGTTACATGAGCTGGAGATAGTGGAGTGCTGTAGGGTGGACAAACACCTCCTACAGCAATGTTTTGAGCTGTACCAGCCACACCTGTCACACTAAACTGACTTAGGGAAACCCATCCCAGTGGATACCAAGGTATGTGTAGGCCTAGGTATACAAGCCACAAGTACCTCCCAAAGCACAACTGGGGATATCATGGGGATCTCACAGGCATCAGCATCCAGAGTATTCCACCAGTTCCTGGATGCCATGCCAGCACATGCCAGTTAGCATGTATATTTCCTCAACACCCGTGAGGTGGTGATCAGCAATATGCACCTCTTCCACCAAACAGCAGAATACCCTGAGGTAGTGGGTGCTATAGACTGCACACACATATGCATCAAAGCACCACCCGGTGAGCAAGGTAGGGCCTACATCAACCGCAGGGGCATCCTCTCCATCAACTTCCAGGTCGTATGTGATGCCCAGGGCATTATAATGAATGTGTATGCAGGCTACCCAGGAAGCTATGTCGATTTCCACATATGGCATCTTATGCAGCTGTACCAGAGATTTGCCAATGGGGAGATCCCCTACGGCCACCTAGTGGGGGATGTGGGTACACACTGGAACCACAGCTGATGACACCCATCAGAAATGCGCACACACCTGAACAACAACGCCATAATGAGGCACACACACATGCCAGACATATAATAGAGCATGTGTTTGGAATGCTCAGGTTACGGTTAAGGTGTCTGGACACATCTGGTGCAGCCTTGCAGTATTCACCAGCTACATGTACCCAAATTGTTATGGCATGTGCTATGCTACACAATATGATCCTGTGGAAATAGCTGCAGCAGGAACAGCAAGGGGCAGGGCCACACAGCCCCCCACCAATGCCAAGGCCTGTACAGGCACAGAGTGACCTGGAGGAGGAACAACTAGAGTCTGTCCCAGTAGGCAGAAGGAGGCGTGCCCAGTATGCCCTGGCCATGGCAAAGAGGCAAAGCATAGCACATGCACTGACACAGTAGGGACCCAGGGAATGACACCTAACTCACACATACAGTAAAAGGGATGGCAAACATGACACTACCTGTGCTCAACCATGTATAGGGAGTCTACTATGTGCATCCAACATAGGCAGCCCACCAGCACCATCTGAAAGTCTGGCACACCCACAAGGTAAGTCAATCAACCTACCAATTGCCATATGGAGTAGAATGTGCCATTACCTCTAGCTATGGTATGGATGTGAGCATGTAAGGGGATTGGGTGGCTGAATGTCATGGCAGCAGACAGTAGACACCCATAGTGGCACCATGACATCTGTAACACATACTGGAGTCATCAAAGTAGCCAGTACAGCACAGGGTGACAAAACACACTGCAGGAAATGTGCTGAGTGACATGTGTGTCCATATGACCTACACATGCCAGTCAGGACAGTTCACATATCCAACAACAGTGTCAGCCAGCAGGACAGGTGTAGGCAAACCCAAACAGAGCCTGTGTCATGGCCCCAGAATGATGGCTATGGTTAACCCCCCCAGGCCTACAGGAACAGACCACAGCTGGGCAGGCAGTGGGATGTTAGTTCTGAAGGGTAGGAAGTCAGACAATAATATGTAGGGCAACCAAATCCACAATCTGTAATACACTGGTATGCCTCTAGCCAGCATGATAGGTAAGACTACAGACTGAAATGAAGTACCTAACATACCAGAACAGTCCCAGCAAATGTGTACAAGTGTCAGGTGTGCCCCCCCATCCTATGTAGGCATATAGTAACAGTCGGGTGTGCCCCCCAATCCTGTGTAGAAATGTAGAAATAGTCAGGTGTGGCCTCCCCCAACCTACATAGAAATATAGTAACAGTCAGGTGTGCCCCCCCCAATCCTGTGTAGAGATGTAGAAACAGTCAGGTGTGCCCCCCCCGCTATGCAGAAATGTAGTAACAGTCAATGCCAAATAATCGATGTATACCCTGCAGAGACAAACATGCTACCTGTTGGTGTACAACACAAAGATCAGCACTGCAGTACAAACTACCTGGACTTGACCCACACATGCAATACAGACGGCCATACTGGGCATGCTCATACACTTAGAGAAATGAAGGCAATTTAAGGCAACAATATACTGAAAGGTCATACTGGGCATGCTCACACACTTGAACACATGAAGGCCATGTCTGAAAACACCAGTGGACCAGACATATCTGGCAGTCAAAGTTGTTAGTGCAGACACTCGTCAGTATGCACCACTCATGCCTTGCACAAACAGTGGATAGGAATACAGACATATATGTAAGCACAACACACTATAATAAGCCAAAGGTAGATGAACATAGATGTGTGGAAGAGGGTGACTGTGACAAGGAGCCATCCAGACCTGTCCCACCCAGAACACAGCCAAAGGGCCCCAAACACATGAGGTGCAGATGTCACTCACTGCAGATACTAGCCACCAGTATCTGTCAGTGTTACAGACCATGTGGTGCACATGTCAGCTGTACAACATGACTGTACAAGGAAGTAGTCATCTAGCAACTCTATACATGTATCTGTGAAATATGACCCTGTGTGTGTCCACATGTGGCATGCCAATCCCTTTATGAATGGGTAATGGCCCATGCACACACACTGCCCTCCCCATAGCCCTACTATGACAAGCCCGCTGAGGTCTTCCAATGTGAAATACATCTTTGGGAGAATTGTAGCCTAGTAATCTCTGTGGCATGCCCCATAACTGCGTACTTCTGTAGTGTGATAAGCTAGTTAGGTAGGACTTCGAATCCCAGACTTGGCAACTGTGTGTGTGTGTTTGTGTGCATGCCTGTCTGACTGTGTAGAGAGCAATACTTTTAAGGGTAGTCACACTCCCAACAATTTAAATGCACAACTTAGGAAATGCTGCTGATGCCATCCACCTAGAAATACACCTCAGGAAGATTGTAGCCCAGTAATCTCTATAGCGTGTCCTGTAACTGTGTACTGCTGTTGTGTGATAAAGTAGTTAGGTAGGTGTTTTAATCCCAGAATGGTAACTGTGTGTGTGTCTGTCTGTCTGTGTAGAGAGCAATGCTTTTTAGGCTAGCCACACTCCCCACAATTCAAATGCTCAACCTTTGCAAGGCAGCTGATGTCATCCATCTAGTAATGCACCTCTGGGAAGCTATAGCCCAGTAATCCCTGTAGCATGTCCTGTAACTGTATACCGCTGTAGTGTGATAAACTAGTTAGGTAGAAGTTCTATCTTCAGACATGGCAACTGTGTGTGTCTGTGTAGAGAGCAATGCCTTTTAGGCTAGCCACACTCCCCACAATCCAAATGCTCAACCTTTGCAAGGCAGCTGATGTCATCCACCTAGTAATACACCTCTGGGAAACTGTAGCCCAGTAATCTCTGTAGCGTGTCATGTAACTGCGTACTGCTGTTGTGTGATAAAGTAGTTAGGTAGGTGTTTTAATCCCAGACATGGTAACTGTGTATGTGTCTGTCTGGTAGAGAGCAATGCTTTATAGGCTAGCCACACTCCCCACAATTCAAATGCTCAACCTTTGCAAGGCAGCTGATGTCATCCATCTAGTAATGCACCTCTGGGAAGCTATAGCCCAGTAATCCCCGTAGCATGTCCTGTAACTGCATACCGCTGTAGTGTGATAAACTAGTTAGGTAGAAGTTCTATCTCCAGACATGGCAACTGTGTGAGTCTGTGTAGAGAGCAATGCTGTTTAGGCTAGTCACACTCCCCACAATCCAAATGCTCAACCTTTGCAAGGCAGCTGATCTCATCCACCTAGTAATACACCTCTGGGAAACTGTAGCCCAGTAATCTCTGTAGTGTGTCATGTAACTGTGTCCCGCTGTAGTGTGATAAACTATATAGGTAGGTGTTCTATTCCCTGACATGGCAAGTGTGATAAACTACTTAAGTAGGAGTTCTAACCCCAGCCTTGCCAACTGTGTTTGTGTGTGTGTGTGTGTGTGTCTGTCTGTGTAGAAAGCAATACTTTTTAGGGTAGGCACACCCCCTACAATTTAAATGCTCTACCTTGGTAAGGCTGCTGATGTCATCCACCCTGAAATACACCTCTGAGAAGGTTGTAACCCAGTAATCTTCATAGTGCTTACCATAACTGAGTACTGCTGTAGTGTGATTCAGAACTCTGGTAGGGTTCCATACCTACCCATGGCAATTCTGGATGTTTTGTGTGTGTTCCACTGTCTGTGTAGGGAGTAATGCATTTTAGGATAGTCGCACTCAGTACATGTCAAATGCCCTACTTTGGCAATCCTGCTGATGTCAGCCAATGTGATATACACCTTTGGAGAAGGAGTACTGCAATAATCACCATGGCACATACTATAACTGCGTAGTGCTGTAGTATAATAAACTAGTTAGGTAGGGGTTCTACTCCCAGACATGACAGGTGTGTGTCGGTGTGTGTGTTTGTATTTCGTATCCTGTGTGGAGGAGGGTGTGCGTGTGACACCTGGGCCCAATGTGTAGCGGGTTTTGCAATTTTCTTATATGGTGGCCCTGGTACAAATCACAATGTCCACTGTACAGGGAAAGCAGCTGTGAAATAGCCGAGAGGCTGGGGTGCATATCCATACCCATACATGTGACATCAAGGCCAGGCAATCACAGTTAGCAACCCCAGTATTACCCAGAGCATACTCTCAACCCATGTTTCATACACACACATATGGCAAGGCAACAGCCAAGATGTGTGTAGTACACTGCATATTGGTGACTGATAGAAGCTATCGTGTGAATGTAGTGGCCTACAGAGGCCATGGCACCCTATCCATTAGTACAATAGGCACATAATTGCAGACAGTGCGCCTTCAGTATGTTTCCTACTGGATGCCTGCAACAATTGTGGTTCCATCAAATGTGATCCACAAAGGACATACCATGCCTTACACACATGCCCTGTATGGACAGATGCCACTGACACCAGGGAATACCTGCATCATGCTATCAATGTAAGTGCAGGGTCAACCTGCTGTCCATTACCTGGCCCTGCCACATAAGGGCGGGACTGTCACATCTGATGATAACATTTTGTGTACACAACATGGGCCAGACAAACTAGGTACACTTCCACATGCCACTGTACATGAATGTGGGATGTGTGCACATCCCAAACACTGTCCATGTCATGGTGTATAGAGCATATACATGCCAAGCATTGCACAGCACTGGCCACGCATAATAGTAACCCAGGAGACTGAATGGTGAATACTATACCCACTTGTGTGGTTCATTACGGACACTACACCCCTTAGCCATAATGCAGACCATTCTCATGTGGCCTGATGCCAAGGTATACCCCTCACCTAGCCTTGTACAGCTGTCTGGCACTGTCAACCACTACACACCCATGAAGCAATGCACACATGTATGCCAGTACTAGCACCCTGTGTCTGTGTGTGTGGTGTATGATGCTTCCGACCACATTCACACCCAGTACCACCCCCATTGGCATACTGAAGCATGCTCTCTAATGTCAGACACTGTCACATACCCTTTGACCACAGAACCCCAGGATAACCCCTGTGGGCCAATTGATACCTATGCATTACTGTATTGTGGCAAGGTAACTGGTTAGGAAGTGTATCCATTACCCTGCCAAATGTGGCAATGTGTACGAGTCCCTTACAGAGTGTGGCTGTGTTGACGCTGACACCTGTTCATGTGGACAGCCTTGTGTGCTACACCTACTGTATCACAACAGTGTTGCAGATATCACTCACCAGCACATGTCCATCTGGAAAGCTAACCAACATGTAAGCTATATGGTGCATGCAATAACTGCATACACATGTGATAGCTATGCATAGTCAGTCAGGTGTTTGAAACCCTGTACTGGTAGGTGCGTGACACAAACATGCTTAGGTTTTACTCACCCACACCTTCCCTGACATACTTTGTCTCTATCTGTCCCACCCACACCCTCTCTGGTGGATGTGGGATGTACACCTGCTTTGCTAGGCAGCAGCTTGTGTTTTGTAAGTGATGGTCATGATCAGCTGATAGCCTCTGCACCAATTGCAGTCCTCCTCTAGCTGAGTGCATGTGGAACAGTGGTGGTAACATTCCCATAGCCAATTGCATGGTAACACACTCCAATATCTAGGAACATCATTTTGGTGTTGGCCCTTTACATCCATTGTGGGCAGGGACTGGATCAGTCGTTTGGTGAAATGCACCTCAGATCAATTGGGGATTTACCTCTAACAACTTACACTTTGGAAACAGGGCACACACAGGAGGGGGATGTGCCTGACCTGACTAGAGATGGCAAGTGCTGCTATACTGCATGTGGAGTAATGTTGGTTTAACAGTGGTGTGGATATGGCTGTCCTACATGTTGTAATACCTGCCATGTCAGCACTATGTTTATGAGGAATCCACATCTACAGGGTCGTCTGCAGACTGGGCAGTGTGTTGTGCTCTTGGTGTCATGTGTTACCCACAGAGCATGTATCTGTGAACTGCAGAATGTAGTGTGAGGATTGCAGTCTGTAGATGGTGACAGCCCTGACAGCTACTGACTTCATATCCCTCATAGGACACATATTGCAACAAACCCTATTACGACAGTACATGTATGAGGTTATCACAGCAACATGTCAATATTGGCCCTGTGTATGTGCTTCCAGCCACAACTCTGTCAACCTTTGTGCATATGTCGTGCATTAAAAGGTGCATATGTGCTGTACACCATCATTAGTGTCATCATATCTGATAGCAAGCCAGGGAGATATCAGACTGCTACACATGTTATGTACAATGCGGGTAATATTTGACAACATTACCAGGACATTCTGTGGTCATTTGTACAGTACCGCAGTCTGTGTAACTATGGTGAATGTCGACAGTGTGTGTATTGTGAACATGTTCTTTAGCCTGTGTACAGTTTGTGGTAGATGTCATTGTTATAGGTCCCGTCCAACCTGATGTTACATGCTGCTCCACTGTATGCTACCGTACTGGTTTACATGTTTGTAGGGCCATACACACACATGTCCCATACCACAGACAGACAGCAGACCATACCATGTAGCAGCCCAGTATATGTAGGGTTAGTCTGTGAGGGCATATATGAGGATGGTGTTGAAAAGATAGTCCATATAGTGTACATTTATGCTAGCTTACTATATGTGGCTGTGGATGTGTTCACACTGGATGTGGTTATGCACCTTCACACAGGTGTATCTTACCATGTGGTGTGAGATGCCTGCAGAGCATGCTATATATTTTGGCCAGTGTTGAGCCAGTCTGCCTGTAGCCTGCACAGTGCATTCTTACATGTCTAGCAGCTTAGTGTACTTATCCAGTGAGATGTCATGTGGAGATACTTGCTGGATGTACTGCTGCTGGGTAATTTTTAACAGTCATGTGTGTCATACAGAGCAGTGGGATGCTGTACAGATATATGTCACTATCTAATGGGTAGTATATGGCCATGGCGCCCCTGTACCAGTGGTTATTATGTGTCAGGTCAGACAGGGGTGTGTAAATGCATAACCTATGGTGGCATATGTATACCAGTCATTATGTGTTATACCATCTACATGGCTGTTAACATCCATATTGTCATGCATGGTACACATGTTTAGCACTAAGGGGTTCTGTGTATACCTCCGGACTGTAAACAGTGTTTCAGAATGTCCACATATATTGGACAATATCTCTGCTAACACAATAAGAGTATAGATAAACCAACAAAACTTTTGTCAAGCAAGTCCGTTTTCTTTAATATCTGTGCTAACATCCACGGGGGCATTACGTGCTAGCAGTGGTACTTTACCAGATGTCCTTAGGATGTCTGTCAGTAGCCAATGGCACACATGTGGAAAGCAGATGTGACTTCCCACACACACCATGTCTGTGAAGACAATCCCAAATACAGTAGCAATAGTCTACCAATATACCTGCTATACATACCTGACATCCAGTTACACTATGACGTTAGGACTATAGGGGCTGGGGTAGGTCTACACTCTGTGTCCAGGACATATGGTGAGAACATCTGTACATATAATCATCCAGATATATATCTATATATATATATATATATATATATATATATATATATATATATATATGGGTCTAGGTTAGAAGATCGACAGCACATCACCGACAACGGATTAGCGGCGCCAGATGATCGACACTCGAAGACCGACGCCACGGATGAACATGCACGCCAGGATAGTGAGTTGGAAAGAAGGCTGTGTGAGTATGCGATGGTGACGGACGTTAGGGTGCGAGTAAGGTAAGTGTGGATAGTGACAGTCTGTGGGGATAGGGGTGGGTTAAGTGAGTTAGGGTTAGGGCGGGTTAGGTAAGTGTGCGGTAGTGGTATGTTTTGGGTTAGGGCGGGTTATGAGTTAGGGTTAGGGGGTTATGTAAGTGTGTAGTGGTATTTTTGGGTTAGGGCGGGTTAAGTGAGTTAGGTTAGGGGCTGGTTATGTAAGTGTCTGTAGTGGTATTTTTGGGTTAGGGGTGGGTTAAGTGAGTTAGGGTTAGGCCGGGTTAGCTGAGTGTGCCATAGTGATGGACCTTAGGGTAAGGGTTTGGGTTAGGGTTGTACATACTTGTGTCTGTCAGGTTTAGTGTGGGTTTGTGAGGAGTTTGCTGTGCTTGTGTTCTGTGTGTGGTTTTGGATAAGGGGATGTGTTTTGTTAGTTGATTGTTGTTATTGTGGTGTGTGCAGTGTATGGGGTTTCGTGTTTGTGGACCGTCGGTTACTTGTTTGTCGGGCATGTGAGGTGTCGTGTTTATGGTTTGTCGATAATGTGGTGTCGATGTTTTTGTTGTCGGTGAATGTGGCTGTCGATCTTATGACCTATATCCATATATATATATATATATATATATATATATATATATATGATTACACATATACATATCGACATATATATAGATGGGTATGTATATGTACATGGATATACATATACACACCCAGATATATACATATACAGAGCAATATAAACGTATGGATATCTACAGATATAGCGACAGTAGTAGGTATATCGGTATAGATATGTAGGCACATATAGTCATATATATATATATATATATATATATATATATATATATACCAACATAACTAGGCATATCTGTACACATAGGATGTGCATACATATATAGCTATATACACATATCTATATGTACGTAAACGTATACCTATATATACACATATGTATAGATACATATATGTATAGATATGTAAACATATGTACATATGAAGAAGTGTACACATGGCCATATATATGTAGCACTATACAGATGTGTTTACAGACATATGTATGTGTACACCTGTGTATGCACATGTAGAAATCTATACACCTATATGTATACAACCATATACCTGTCTTGAGTAAATGTCACGGTTGCGTATACCTTCCCACATGTATCCCACCGTCTGTATCTGCTATGTGTACATTATGATAAAACAACATATGTGATGCAACAGTCATATTAATGACAAGGACTACACAATGTAGGACATAAAGGCAAGGGTTCAATACCACTCAGTTTGGGTAATGACAGCTATATTGGTACCACGACAGCTGTCCCCACAGTGATCATGGCATAGTGGTCATGTGTTGTGACTTCAGTGTAAAGGGTCCTGAGTTCATGACCTGCAAGGGCTGCTCATTTTGTTGCTGGCCAGAGCAAGGTCTGTTGGATACAGAGTGGTTAAGACAGTGTTTGCGCAATGTAGGCGACACACATCAGTATCACAACATTGCTAGTTTGGGGTCTAGTCTCAGTGTTGGCAAGTAACAGTGTGCATGTATTTGGATGGGTCTACCTCAGGTTGCAGGGTATACATGCCACAGCGGGCCACCTGTTCATGTGGCACAGGCAATACCTGGTATAGTAACCTGTGAAATGTGTTTGACTATACCCCAGATATGTCATGGCCATGGTGTCAGCACAGTGACATACCCCCTTGTGCAATATGACTGCAGACCATCCTCGTGCTGACACATGCACACCTACAACACACTTCCATACTACCTGCAAATTATGCCTCACACTCTACACCCTACAACATGTTACACTGCAGGACTGTGGTACACTGGTGTACAGTCACCCTGTACATCAGAACCATATCAGCCTGTCCCTGTATCAGTGGTCTGGATGACAGGGATGGGGCACAGGTATCATCATAGGTTCATAGGTTCACAGATTGGTACTAGGCTATCGACCCTAGGGCCTATACAAGCCTAGCCATAACAATTCCCTGGATATTTCTTCCCACAATATTTACATCCCTGGAACCCTGTCTAGCATGGCGACTGATGTGATCCCTGGGGTGAATTTCCTATCTTCCATCCAGTCATCAAGGTTCCTTTTGAAGAGGGCCAAGGAGGTGCTCTGCTTGACATGTATGGGCAGTCTATTCCAGAGTATGGGGAGTCTCTGGGTCAGAAACCTATCCCTCCAGCATGTTTTGTTCATTGTGATGACAAGGTTTAGATCCCTGGAGCATGTGGCTCTGAGGGATTGGCATTTCTTTAAGTGGTTTGACATGGCCTTGTATGTTAAGGAGAGATCGCCTCTGAGTAGATGATATGCCACAGAGTATAGCTGGAGTTGTTTTAGATGGTCAATATAGGGCATCTGCATTAGGCCTGTTATTCTTTTAGTGAGGTATTTCTGTGGCCTTTCCAGCTGTTGCAGATGTCTTGTGAGGTACATACCAAATGGGGTATTGTACTCTATAATGGGTCTAATGAGGGATGAGTACAGTGGGACAATGACCTCCTTTTTTCTGGATGAAAAGCCCTTAGTAATGAGGTGCGCCACATAGAAGGATTTCCTGACTGTTGTGACGATCTGGTTATCGAAGGTGAGACGACTGTCCACCTGTGTCCCTAAGGCTCTCATCACACTTTTGGTGTTTAGTGTACTGCCACCTATGTTGTAATTCATGGGTACATATTTTTTTCCCAAAGGGGATAACTATACATTTCTTGGCATTAAGCTTGAATCCATGGCTCTGACACCAAGCATCTGTTTCTGTAAGGCCCTTTTGTAGAATATCCAGATCATTTGGGGATTCAATAATGGCTCCCAGTTTGCAGTCATCTGCAAACTTGGTCAGCCAGAGTCCCTTAGTGTTGGCCTGTACTTCAGAGAAGTAGATGCCAAACAAGAGCGGTCCCAGGACTGAACCCTGAGGTACTCCACTTGTCACTTGTCTGGAGCTGGATTTGGAGTCGGCTACTTTTACAGTCTGGGTTCTGTCAGTAAGCCAGTTGGCAACCCATCGAGTGATGTAGGGATTTATGCCCAGCTTAGTAAGTTAGTCCATGATAATGCGTTCCATGCCCTTGCAGATCAGGCTCGTCAGACTGATGGGACGATAGTTTCCGGGATCCAAGGTGGATCGCCCCTTGTGGAGTGGGATAACTGTAGCGGTGCATCACTCAGTGGGCACAAAGCCTGAGGTGAGGCTATGATTAAACATGACACTTAGGCGAGGTACCAGTTAATTTTGTAGTTCATGTAGTACACAGCCCGGGATGTCATCTGGTCCCATGGAAGCTGTATTCTTAGCTTTGGAGAGTACGGTTTCTACCTGTGTGGCTGTGATTACCGGAATTTCGCAATCTTTTGGTATTGAGATGGGCCCTTTAGGGGGTGAGAGGGGGGTGAAGTTGGCACTAAATTGATCTGCCAGGATATTGGTAATATCCTTGGAATCTGTATATTTAATGTCATTCTGTTGTAGCTCAGAGCATATCTGAGCATTGCCATTTAGATTCTTTACATAACTATAGAATGCCTTGTGGCTGTCTTTGGAATCCTTGGCAATTTTATTTTTGTAACTAGCTTTGGAGGATTTTATGAGGTATCTCAGCTTCTTACTGAGGCTGGTAAGGGAGTTTTTGCATCCTGGGATTTTCCTCTTTTCTGCAACAGTTTCTTTCTTCTGTTGTATAGTTTGTTTATGGCAGGGGACCACCAGATTGGCTTCTTTTTTGAAGAAGAAGAGTGTCTTGGTTCTATTTGGGATGGCATGATTCATGCATGAGTGGATGTGCTCATACAGTGCCATAGTGTAGGATTCAGCAGTTGAAATTTCAGCTTCCATATGTATGGGTGTCATGAAGTTTGTCACTTCTGACTTGAGTAGCATGAAGTTGGCTTTGGAGAAGTTTTTTTAGTGGGGGGTGGGGGTGGGATGTGGATGTCAAGGGTGATTTGCTTACGGTCAGACCTAACCAATGAGGGGGTGACCACTGGTGTGGAGCATTTATCTCCCATGTTGGTAATGACCAGGTCTAGGATACTAGAGCCCCTGGTGGGACAATGGATTAGTTGATCCAGGGCATTGGAATTTATGAATTCCAAGAACTCTTGGGAAAAGGTGTCAGAGTAGTTTTGCCAGTTAATGGCAGGGTAGTTGAAATCACCCAGTATTAGGGTGTTTGGTTGTATCTTAATATTTTCCAGTATGTTTAGAAAGGTGTAGTGAGAATCTTGGGGCATGGTGGGGGATCTGTAGCAAGCTACAATTTGGATTGCAGTCTTATTTAGTGTTAGTTGCACATGGAGAATTTTAGATGCATTGTGTTGGGCAACTAGCCTGGAGGTGTGAATATCCTTGGTGAATATGGACACTCCACCTTTAGTGTTTCGGTCTTGGTTTGGTGGCTGAAAAGTGTGGTAAGAGTTGTAGCCTGGTATTGCAGGGGTGCTCTCTGGAGCCTTGAACCAGGTCTCAGTTACTGCACAGATATCAATGTTCTCCATTTTTAGGAGTGCCTCGAGAGAGTGCATTTTGAGGTTTAGACTTCTAGCATTGAGTACCATTACCTTCAGCTTTTGCATGCTTGTATCTGTTACGGTGGTGGTTTTGTCCTTTGACCCTTGCCTAAAAAAGGCACTATAGGGGTGACAAGATCTTTAGCCAGTAACCTGAATCCCAGGGGTGACAGGTGCAGACCATCTCTGGAAAAGCATTGTGGTTTGTCGATCATGTCATCCCAGGCAGAAAGATACTGGATCCCCTTTTAATGACACCAGAAGCTTAGCCAATTGTTGAAGTCAATCATTTTGTCCTTATACTGTGGTATCATTCTGGGTGAAGGCAATATGCTACTCAGGGCTAGGGTCATACCTGCCTGGGCCACATGATCTGAGAGCTCTTCCATGTCTCTTTTCATGTAGTCTAGGGAGGTACATCTCAAGTCATTCCCTCTAACATGGACAATGACAGAGTCGTATTTGTACTTGTTGGGGAGTGACTTGAGTACATGTGTTATGTAGCGGATCCTGGCACCCGACAGGCAGCTGACTGTAATTTTCTCCTTGTTCAGCCTGGTAAGTGCACAGGGCATCCTCGTGCTGACACATGTACACCTACAACACACTTGCATATCAATTTAGAGACCACAACCAAGCAGTTTTACTAACAGCTAGAAGGCATCATTGCTGGACGGCTACACTACCTGCCAATTATGCCTCACACTGTACACCCTGCAACATGTTACACTGCAGGACTGTGGTACACTGGTGTACAGTCCCCCTGTGCATCGGAATCATAGCAGCCTGCCCTTGCATCGATGGTATGAATGACAGGGATTGGGCAAAAGTATCATCATATGCACAGGTTGTGGTGTTGTTCTGCCAGAGGCCAAGGGTGGGCCATATATTTGACACCATGTGTGTGTGGATGAGGGGTGTATTCTGGGGAACTGGCTAAGGTAATGTGGTGTGTGTAGTTATGAGGTGCCCTAGGTGTGTTTGCATAGTGTGTGGGCATGCATGCACACAGTTCTGCCTTGTGACTGCCCTACACAGGTGTTTATTGACAGCTGCAGACCATACCTGGCAGGGTGTACAGTTCACTGCCTTTGGCCATGGACACATGGACTGTGCCTGCCAGGGGTTCCTCGAGCATGTGCAGGTACAGGCGTTGAAGTGCTACTCTCACCTGCTGATGACATTTGTCTGCTGGTACCACATCCCTCCTGGGACTGGCCATCACCATGTGCACATGGCCTGCTGTAGTGTGGGGAGGATAGCCCACCCCCCGTACTGCCTGTCTGCTAGTGCCACTATGGGAGCCCCTTAGTGTCCTAGCATGCTCACGCTGAGTGCCAACTGTTGGTGTTGCTGGGCCACATCCACGTGGGCGTCGCCGCATCCCCACCACATGTCGAAGCACGGACACACCATGGCTGATGAGGGTCATCAGCTCATCATACCATCTATCCACTTCCTCAATAGAAGCACGGATGGCACTTCATGGAGGTTGTCACCTACAGTAGCAAGTGCAGCCCTCTGCAGCCTAAGGCCCTGTCTGGTGTAATGCTCAATACATGCCTGCACCACCATTACAGCCTGGAACATGTTTCTGGTGGTTGCAGCTATGTTGCCTATGCCAGGGGCATGATGTCCAGTGGACCTACCATGAGAACCCTGGGACATCCGCCTATGTAGCAGCTTGCCAGACATCTGGCTATGCCTGCTGTGACTGGACACAGTAGGCATGGTTACCACACTTTCCCATGCACTGCCACCGAACGCCAGCTGTCCCTCTGCTTTGGCCACTGTTGCTGGTGTGTGTATAGGCACTGTAACTGTGTATGGGAGTGGGGTGACTATTATCAAATGTTGTTGCAGTATCGGCCCCTGACAACCCCACCTGTGCCTCACCATTATCATCATCATCATTATCGGTGTCTGTATGGACACCTACTTCAGATTGGGTGCAGAAGGGACCCTGACCCACCTTGCCACCTGTGGGGAAAACAATCTGTACAGCATTGCTTAACAGTACACACACACATACACACACACACACACACACACACACACACACACACACACACACACACACACATACACCCACACATCTCCGTACTACCTACCTGTCCATGCCCCATATGTCCATGTGTTACCACATCCTGCATCACAATTGTTAACATACACACATTGCTACCACTCATTAACATCACAGTCCTCTAAATGCCCACACAAGCAGCCAAAACACAAGGCCTGTTGCTACATTACCTGCCTGAGCTGTGTGTACTGGAGTAACATGGCCTCAATGCTGTCATTCGGTATGCACCCTTTGTATGGCCGGAATGATGTGCATGGCCCCTATATGTGTGGGCTACTATGTTGTAGCCTTAATAGCTCCCACTGGTGTGTCATGTGTATGTAATGCTCAGTACATGCCGGATATGCTGCTCCGCCGGCCCATCAAGTGTCAGCTGTAATATGTGGATACACTCCCTGATGTTGAGTATTACTTCCCCAATGCATCTGTAGAGCTGCATATATGGGCTGTAGGTGATCTCCCTGCTGACAGCAATATTAAGTGTGTATCTAGGGTCTATCTTCCCTCTGGATGCCTGATCCAAGCTACAGGCCATATTATACTATTTGCTGTCCTGTGAGTACATGACAGGTATTCCTGGTGTGCAATGTGGCACTCCATGTCCATGTACTGCACGGTCCCAAAGGTGGGGTACAGCCATATGAACACCCCATAATCACACATGTGCATACATGGCCACACACATAAATACATACATGCACACACGCATCATACATGCATCTACCTCCCACTACTTCACCAGAGTGACCATGCAGGCAAACTAAATAACCACCATGATGCACACACACACACACACACACACACACACACACACACACACACACACACACACACACACACACACACACAGGTGAGGTTGCACAATTACACACAGTCCTCCAATTACCCATCTACCAACATGCAGAACATATGGTACAGAACTGCATGCAGTTCAGCTATACTCACACCATGCTAGCAGTGGTATACATGTGTATGATGCATGTGCTGTGACTAGGTGATGCCACTTCCCCTGGATACCTCTACACCCATGTACATATTATTGCTGTGCACCTGTTCTGCACCATGCCATGTACTGTGCACCACAACTCACAGGTGTCCAACCCATTGCAGAATGTGTAGTACCATGTCAGTTATGCCAGCTGTACCTCTCACAGCCCCTATGTGTTTCAGCAACACATACCTGGGATGATATGTGGACTGTTGTTACTGGTGGATCCCAGATGCCTGATTTACAGCTGTCGACATCAACAGACCATGATTGGCCACTGCAGAAATGCTTGCACTGACAACCATCAGAGCATACAATGGCTATGGGGGTGCACACACCTTTATTGCTTTTACACACACATCCATGATCTGGCATGGGACCACAGCACTGCAGATCTTAGCTGTATACACACCTGGTATGTAACATATGTCCTGTACATTCACATGGAGTGTCTACAGACAGTGGTAGGTGTGAAGCTGCTGACCGCAATGCATACACACCATGTGGGGATGTGTGTGCACACCCTTATCATGACAGTTTATCACACCTCTTGTTGTATGTACTACAGCAGTCACTGCTCATGGCAGGGGTATACCAGAGTGGACCTTCCACAATTGCCAGTGTATGTTCAGCCTACCCTACATATGTCCCGCTTTTCTGCATGATTGCAAGGTCCACTCATGTGCACATCCCATGGTGTTCACACAATGCTGTCACTATTGCAGTGTGGGTAGGGTTACAGCTGCAACAGGTCCTGGACCTGACTATATGCAGATAGAGCCATTCCTACCATCCTTAGGATCCCTGCTGCAGTGCACTGGTGTTTCATGCTGAGATCCCCGCCCCCTCAGCATTTATGCAGATATATGACAGGTAAGCCCTACACATATGTGTCAGCTTGCAATGTCCCATACACTTCACACCACATGTTGCAGCTTAGACCCAGCTGGTAATGTGGATTAGTGTAATGTCGTATGCCATAGTGTATCACAGCAGCAGTTGGCATTGCCCTACAGGTATTTACACTGGTGTTGCACTGTATAAGGGTGTTGTCCAGAACATATTGCTACTGTAGGCCATGTCTACCAACAATATGTTACCCCCCTGAGGACACATTCCACAATTACAGGATGTTAGTTGTCATGCAGGTGTGTGACATACCCTTTCAATACCCCATCATGTTCACCCCTGTGAGACCATGCATTTCACAGCAACAATACATGCACATGTACAGCATGCATTCAGGGTAGGTGTGTTAGATGTGTGCATGGAATATGACATCACCATTACATGTCTGGTGTGTTGGCATGCATCTACATAAGACATATTCACCAGCTTCAGGCTGCTGCCTTACTGTTACCCTGGAGGGACCTACATAAGTGGGTGAGAGATGCAATGTCAGTGCCCACACCTGTGGCACTGCTACAGGCTGGGTGCAGTACTACCATACATCAACTGTAAATTCACGCAATACTATCACATCTGGACATCTGTTTATCACTACAATGCAGCAACACAATATTTGTATAACATATCAGATATGCATGATCTATATGTACCACTGTGCATATTTACACAACAATGGTCTACTGATGTGCCCTATGTCATTACCTGCATGCTCCTTGGCTGTTGTGTGGGTGACACCCACCTCCACGAAGGGGTCCATTCGTTGATGGTGTTCAGGATGGACAGGTGCCACGAGGCTGTCCAGGAGCTCCTCCACACGTGTTGGGGGGAATGGATGGCATGGCCCCCCTGTGGTAAGTTGATCCCCTGTACTGCGGCAGCATGCCGATGGGCATTGCGAAGTAGATCAATGCAATGATGCTGGACCTGCTCATAACTGCGGTTATGCAGGCCGACATCATTGACCCTGTGATCGAGATCATTCCACAGGGCAGTCCGCTCCTGCTGTTCTTGTGCTGTCCTGCCAAACAGGACCTGGTAGTGCAGTACCAGGTGGTTTATTATTACGTCATTCTCCTCTGTGGAATATGCTGGCAGCCAGGTGTGTGCCATCGTGCCTGAAAAAACATGAGGATGGGAACAGGCCTAAGTGACTCATATGGCAAGCTTACAACAGTTCATAATACAAATCTCTGTCACCCCCCCCCACCATATCAGCTTCAACAGACTATACACACAACTCATTAGATATGGCTACAGCTTAACTACTGTTTGGACAGATTGTGTAGTGTACCACACCTTCTGCTATGTGATTGTAGCCATGTCCCCTTTGTGGACACTAACATTGCCGGCCTGTTACAGACTATTCACATGCATGCCATTGTCAGGGCCACTATGGTTACATATATGCCAGTGGTATGGCTGCTCTGAGATTGCTGCACATCTGAAAGTCTGTGTTATAGTGGGGTTTTATGCATTGTTTTGGACATGTTCCGGGATTGTGTAGACTATTACTACCAACATATGTACTATGACAGTGACACAATAACATGTATATGTTCCATTGGCCAGCTGATCCACCTCTCCACACCCACCTGACCAGGATACTTGGCCACATTACATGTCTGTGCAAACCTGGGGCCTCCTCCTGTACTGTTACAGCAATACCATTGGGGGAACCACCCAGGGGATGTTGGCCCAACCCCCTCGGGCACACACCAACATGTCCCTGTCCCCTGAGCTCAGGTCTAGGGTCTGTCCCATACCAGGCTCCACAGACACATGAGGGATGTGCTACATCCATCTGAGGCACCCAGTACACATTCACATGGCCAACATGCTCCTCCTGCTCAGCCACCAGACCTGGCACCTTCAGGATGTGGACTGCTGTTGTGAGTGGGAGTTGGTGGGAGTCTGGTTTCCATTGTGCCCATATTGGGGGCCATGGGGTTTTCACATCACAGACTACACACACCATCCATGGTGTTTACCCCCCACGTGTCACATACCACCCCTGTAGACTGTCTTCTATATCTACCAATCCTAACGACCTCCACGTGTGCATTTGCCATACTTCCCCATATTCCGATTGCATACTTCACAGGCAGGGGCATTGTGGTGCTAGGATGGGACTAACATCTGACATACCCATCCATGGTGCACACACTGCCAGCTGCAGATATCTGTCTGTATTGCTATGTGTTATAACCTTTGTGCTTTTAAAAAGCACTTTATATTATATTTTTAAAAGCACAAAGGTTATAACATTATTTGTACATAATAATTTTTAAAAGTAATTTTTATTTTTAAAATGGTATAAATGATGTATTTAATATAACACATTTATTTTATTATTATTTTTTTATAAAATTGAAGTATTTTCACTGTTTGAATACTAATCAAATTGGATTAATTAAGTATTATGCTTTACTGGTCAGTTTAGATCACATGAAATGACTTTTGATTGTATTTAAATGGTTCATTGTCTCAGATGATATTTCTGAAGAAGTTCATGGAAATTAAAGTGGACGAAATGCATAAAATTTATCTTGGCATACTCCTTTCTTGCATCTGGTTATATGTACACATATGCATACCTATATGTGGGGTACATTCAGACATCAGCTCCACAAACTCACGGCACCTCCATGCACAGCTGCACTGTTCTGCCTTGCTACAACACAAACAGGTGCCACATATGGATATGGCCTGACATTGGTGGAGTATATCTGGGACCTGTTTGCAGGTAACTCTATCACACACCTATAGCATTCCGCTATGCTACATTACAGATTCACCTGGGTATCCTGCCACTGGTGGTCCTTGGCTCCCACATGTCCATCATACTGGTATTACTTCCACCACCGGCTATTGTCCACGTCATATGCATATTCCCCATTACACAACACACACTATGATGGCTTACATCCTGTCTGTCAGTGCTGACCTGCACAGTTAACAGCTATAGCCGTCTACTCACAGGGACAGACACTATTGTCCATAGCAGTTGTTCAGCTGACCATCATCACAACAACACCTGCTGGCACATATAACACATTCCACATCATCTATCACAGTACTGTGGACCAGGTACTACATTCTAATACATGTACATATACTTCACATACCTGTTGTGGGAAGTATGTAATACTGCCTGGCAGCTGTGCAGCTGGGTTCATTGTCAGCTGTAAATGTACGCTGGATTTTTATTTCCATTTTGTTTTTTGTTTTTTCCTGCTTGCGTTCTCTGTCCTGTGACTGGATTGAGCTGTTTGGTGTAAATTGCAGCCTGGCTTTAGTAGGTGATGCACTTGATCTGGTGATGGCTTCTGCATCAATCAGTGTCCTACACTTGCTAAC